>NC_052308.1:15166851-15466851 GCF_016432855.1 Salvelinus namaycush
GACAAAAATTCTGTGATTCCCAGTAAATGGGCTGCGGTGGCCAACTGCCAAGTTTATAATGGAATCCTGCTGCGTTCAGCATTGCCGACAGGTCCTCGCACCCATCCCAATCCCATAACCTTTCCCGACAGCGCACATTTTTCCATTACGGCCGCTGGAAAAGCCATCCGTGCCGGCACTGGGGTTGTTGTCGTGTGGGATATAAATTTGGTTGGTTTGCGAGAGAGAAGCGCAAGCTATGTCAGGGGTGGGGAGGTGGGTTAAGCTGTGCTTGGCTGGGCTAGAGGTATGAGCACAGCGATGTTGTGTTGGTCCTGTTTCATCTAGTGTCACAGCAGGTGTTGAATAGAGGAAAGGCCAGGAGTATGAGGTGGTGGCAGGGAGCAGAAATATCAGCAGTGGCTGAAAACATTATTATTGCTTTTTTGATGGAGAAATATTTTTGTGTGTCAATCAACTGGCGCTGTTTTGGTTTGATTTGTTTCACAACAAGTATTCCCAAACTCATTTCTGAAACATTATATTTCTGAAGTCTAAATGACCCTAAATACCCGCAATAGCTAGGTTTCCATCCAATTGGTGAATAATCATTTATATCTAAAAATCTGCATTTTCCCACCAGAGATGTTTCCCTCAAATGAAATTGTTGCAGATGACAAACTGTTTGTGATGATGAAGTGCACATATAATACCTTTTGCGTTTAAATTCCCATGGGTCTAATAACAAATGCAAGTTAAATGGGTTTCCATCGCATTTTCCACTCACAAAAAATGTTGCGTTATATAGCAAGTGTGTCTACTCTTGTATTGGCACGTGCTCTCTAGCCAACAGCTCTATCTGCACACGGTTGGCTGATCAGTTTGGCACCTGATCAGATTATGATTATGGAAAAAACGGCAAGATTATTTTTATTTGTCATCTACATTACTTGCATAAAACAGTTGGATGGAAACTTGGATAGGGACATATAAACAACTAGTTGTTTCAAGATAAATATACAAATCTGTGCTTTTGTCTCCGTAACCAAGTTTTCCATGCTGTGATGAAAGCTTCTGTTGTGATTCCTTTTACAGTGCCTTAATTACCAGGAAGTAATTGGGCAAATAGTTAAAGCATGCGATTGAAGAACTCATTAACAACAATTTAGCTCGACACATGTCCTTCTCTCTGCTCTCCATTCCTTAAAACCAAAATGACTTAGAGCACAATAAATACAATTGTACATTTGTCCTAATAAAATGTAGCCTTGCCTTTGTTCTAATTGTTCCAAGTTCGAACAGTTTATCTGTTACACATTTTAAGCACAGGTAGTTGCATTGTATTTACAGAGCCTGCTGTACCTGGTTATGGCATGGTGAAACAGCAGCACTGTAAAAGGAAACATATCCAAAGCTGAGGTGGTCTACATCCTCCCCAGAAACAATGTTAGGTCATATACAACTCTATGGCCACTATCTTCAAATAAGCCTTTGAAGCCCTAGTTATTCTTGGGAGATGTGTTCTTTGGCAGCCGTTTTGGCTAAATTCCTCTTTATTGCATGACAGGGACACCTGCTGGGAGAGGGGAGAAAACAACTGCTGCTCATGAGGCTCCAGCAGTACCAAGAGCTAGAGCTAGAGTTAGAGTTTGTGTTCAAACCTTACAAGGGAAGAAGCCCTCTGTAATGAAATACAAACATTGCAACGTTTTTAGACAAATCCCAGGGATATTGAAGTTGAGGATAACATACAGAGGGCCACGATGCATTGTCTCAGAGTGAAATAACATAAATCCATGTAGGAAAATACTGCTACAAGTCAGTCTATCAACCACACTCAGGTGTACTGGGCTGTTGATCACAGCACATCTTAAAACCACATTTCTGTACCTCCAACAATTATTACTGTGAATAAATGATAAATAGACATATTGGACCTTTTTGATTAAACCTGGAATGGATCAAACAGGTCCACTCACAAGATAACTGATTAGGGCAAAGGAAAACTATTAAACATGACATAAAATTCAAGGCTTCTTTCTATGTGTTAGGAAGGAGTCTGAGCAATAGCTTGAAAAAAATAACCTACAGTACCAGTCAAAAGTTTGTACACACCTACTCATTCCAGGGGTTTTCTTTATTTTCACTATTTTCTATATTGTAGAATAATAGTGAAGACATCAAAACTATGAAATTGTCACGTTCCTGACCTGTTTTCTGTTAGTTTTGTATGTGTTAGTTGGTCAGGACGTGAGTTTGGGTGGGCAGTCTATGTTTTCTGTTTCTATGTTGGTTTAAAGGGTGACCTGATATGGCTCTCAATTAGAGGCAGGTGGTTTTCATTTCCTCTGATTGAGAGCCATATTAAGGTAGGTGTTTTCACATTGATTGTTGTGGGTGGTTGTCTCCTGTGTCTGTGTATGTTACGCCACACGGGACTGTTTTCGGTTTTGTTTGTTTGTATCGTTTTATGTAGTCAGTTTTCCTGTTCATGCGTTCTTCGTGTTTCATGTAAGTTCGTCGTCCAGGTCTGTCTACGTCGTTTATTGTTTTGTAGTTTGTTAAAGTGTTGTCGTGTTTTTCCGTTTTGTAAATAAATATTATGTCAAATCGAAACGCTGCATTTTGGTTCAATCCCTGGAGGAGGAACGCCGTTACAGAACCACCCACCAAATTACCAGAACCAAGCAGTGTGACTACGAGCAGCGACCAAATAATCAGGACTCGTGGACTTGGGAAGAAGTCTTGGAGGGAAAAGGACACTGGGCACATATTGGGGAATATCGCCGCGCTCGTGAGGAGATGGAGGCAGCGAGAGCCCAAGAGCGGTGGTATGAGGAGGCAGCAAGGAGACGTGGCTGGAAGCCGGAGAATCAAGCTCAAGACCGGAGATATGAAGGTACACGGCTAGCAAGGAAGCCCGAGAAGAAACCCCAAAAATTTCTTGGGGGGGGGCTAAGAGGTAGTGGGCCAAGGGCAGGTAGGAGACCTGCGCCCACTTCCCAGGCTAACCGTGGAGAGCGGGAGTACGGGCAGACACCGTGTTACGCAGTAGAGCGCACGGTGTCTCCTGTACGTGTGCATAGCCCGTGCGGGTTATTCCACCTCCCCGCACTGGTAGGGCTAGATTGAGCGTTGAGCCGGATGTCATGAAGCCGGCCCTACATATCTGGCCACCAGTAGGTCTCCTCGGGGCGGCTTACATGGCACCAGCCTTACGCATGGTGTCCCCGGTTCACCTACATAGCCCGGTGCGGGTTATTCCACCTCCCCGCACTGGTCGGGCGACGGGGAGCATTCAACCAGGTAAGGTTGGGCAGGCTCAATGCTCAAGGGAGCCAGTACGCCTGCACGGTCCGGTATTTCCGGCGCCACCTCCCCGCCCCAGCCCAGTACCACCAGTGCCTACTCCACGCACCAGGCTTCCAGTGCGTTTCCAGAGCCCTGTTCCTCCTCCACGCACTCTCCCTATGGTGCGTGTCTCCAGCCCAGTGCCTCCAGTTCCGGCACCACGCACTAAGCCACCTGTGCGTCTCCAGAGCCCTGTACACACTGTTCCTTCTCCCCGTACTCGTCCTGATGTGCGTGCCCTCAGCCCGGTACCACCAGTTCCGGTACCACGCACCAGGCCCAAGGTACGCTTTGAGAATTCAGTGTGCCCTGTCCCTGCTCCCCGCACTAGCCTGAAGGTGCGTGTCCTTACCCCGGTGCCTCCAGTTCCGGCACCACGCACCAGGCCTACAGTGCGCCTCAGTCGGCTAGAGTCTGTAGTCTGCCCAGCGCCATCTGAGCCATCCGTCTCCCCAGCGCCATCTGAGCCATCCGTCTCCCCAGCGCCATCTGAGCCATCCGTCTCCCCAGCGCCGTCTGAGCCATCCGTCTGCCCAGTGCCGTCTGAGCCATCCGTCTGTCCCGAGCCATTAGAGCCGCCCGTCTGTCCCGAGCCGTCAGAGCCGTTCGCCAGTCAGGAGCCGCTAGAGCCATTCGTCAGACAGGATCTGCCAGAGCCGCCAACCAGACAGGATCTGCCAGAGCCGCCAACCAGACAGGATCTGCCAGAGCCGCCAACCAGACAGGATCTGCCAGAGCCGCCAACCAGACAGGATCTGCCAGAGCCGCCAACCAGACAGGATCTGCCAGAGCCGCCAACCAGACAGGATCTGCCAGAGCCGCCAGTGAGCCATGAGCGTCCAGAGCCGTCAGCCAGCCATGAGCGTCCAGAGCCGTCAGCCAGCCATGAGCGTCGAGAGCCGTCAGCCAGCCATGAGCGTCGAGAGCCGTCAGCCAGCCATGAGCGTCGAGAGCCGTCAGCCAGCCATGAGCGTCGAGAGCCGTCAGCCAGCCATGAGCGTCCAGAGCCGTCAGCCAGCCATGAGCGTCCAGAGCCGTCAGCCAGCCATGAGCGTCCAGAGCCGTCAGCCAGCCATGAGCGTCCAGAGCCGTCAGCCAGCCATGAGCGTCCAGAGCCGTCAGCCAGCCATGAGCAGCCCCTCAGCCCGGAGCTGTCATTAATCCAGAACTGCCCCTCAGTCCAGAGCTGTCATTAATCCAGAACTGCCCCTCAGTCCAGAGCTGTCTCTCTGTCCGGAGCTGCCCTTCAGTCCGGAGTTGCCCCTCTATCCTGAGCTACCTCTCTATCCTGACCTACCTCTCTGTCTTGAGCTATCTCTCTATCCCGGTGCTGCCCCTTGTCCTGGTGCTGCCCCTTATCTTAAGGTTAACATTTAAATTAAGTGGGTGTAAGATGAGGGTGGTTATTCTAAGGGGGAGACGTAAGCTGGGATTGACTATGGTGGGGTGGGGACCTCGCCCAGAGCCTGAGCCACCACCGTGGTCAGATGCCCACCCAGACCCTCCCCTAGACTTTGTGCTGGTGCGCCCGGAGTTCGCACCTTGAGGGGGGGGGTTATGTCACGTTCCTGACCTGTTTTCTGTTAGTTTTGTATGTGTTAGTTGGTCAGGACGTGAGTTTGGGTGGGCAGTCTATGTTTTCTGTTTCTATGTTGGTTTAAAGGGTGACCTGATATGGCTCTCAATTAGAGGCAGGTGGTTTTCATTTCCTCTGATTGAGAGCCATATTAAGGTAGGCGTTTTCACATTGATTGTTGTGGGTGGTTGTCTCCTGTGTCTGTGTATGTTACGCCACACGGGACTGTTTTCGGTTTTGTTTGTTCGTTCGTTTTATGTAGTCAGTTTTCCTGTTCATGCGTTCTTCGTGTTTCATGTAAGTTCGTCGTCCAGGTCTGTCTACGTCGTTTATTGTTTTGTAGTTTGTTAAAGTGTTGTCGTGTTTTTCCGTTTTGTAAATAAATATTATGTCAAATCGAAACGCTGCATTTTGGTTCAATCCCTGCTCCTCCTCTTCGGATGAAGAGTTACAGAAATGCCACATATGGAATCATGCAGTAACCAAAAAAAGTGTTTAACAAATCTAAATATATTTTAGATTTTAGATTATTCAAAGTAGCCACCTTTTGCCTTGATGACAGCTTTGCACACTCTTGGCATTCTCTCAACCAGCTTCACCTGGAATGCTTATCCAACAGTCTTTAACGAGTTCCCACATATGCTGAGCACTTGTTGGCTGCTTTTCCTTCATTCTGCGGTCCAACTCACCCCAAACCATCTCAATTGGGTTGAGGTTAGGTGATTGGGGGGCAAGGTCATCTGATGCAACACTCTATCACTCTCCTTTTTGGTCAAATAGCCCTTACACAGCCTGGAGGTGTGTTGGGTCAATGTCCTGTTGAAAAACAAATAATAGTCCCACTAAGCGCAAACCAGATGGGATGGCGTATCATTGCCGAATGCTGTTAACTTCTCTAGGATATGTGGGACGCTACCGTACCACTTGGCCAATAGCCAGGGAAAATGTAGAGCGCCAAATTCAAAAAAATTATATAAAATCAAACTTTCATTAAATCACACATGTAAGATACCAAATTAAAGCTACACTCGTTGTGAATCCAGCCACCATGTCAGATTTCCAAAAGGCTTTTCGGCGAAAGCATAAGATGCTATTATCTGATGATAGCACAACAGTAAACAAAGAGAGTGTAGCATATTTCAACACTGCAGGCACGACACAAAACGCAGAAATAAAATATAAATCAAGCCTTACCTTTGACGAGATTCTTTTGTTGGCATTCCAATATGTCCCATAAACATCACAAATGGTCCTTTTGTTCGATTAATTCCGTCCATATATATCCAAATTGTCCATTTATTTGGCGTGGTTGATCCAGAAAAAAACAGCTTCCAATTTGCGCAAAGTCACTACAAAATATCTCAAAAATGACCTCTAAACTTTGCCAAAACATTTCAAACTACTTTTGTAATACAACTTAAGGTATTTGTAAACGTTAATAATCGATCAAATTGAAGACGGGTCTATCTGTTTTCAATACAGGAGACCAACAAACTAACGCTACTTTTCTAGTCTTGCGCAACTCTCAAACAGTACACATGACGTTACACTGTTTCCAGGTGGCCTAACTTCTTCATTGCACAAAGGAATAACCTCAACCTATTTCCAAAGAGTGGTGACATCCAGTGGAAGCGGTAGGAACTGAAAACAGGGTGATTAGAAATCCAGTATTCCAATGAAAACTCATTGAACAGACAGTGACTTAAAAAATAAATGTATGGTTAGTCCTCGGGGTTTTGCCTGCTACATAAGTTCTGTTATACTTACAGACATGATTCAAACAGTTTTAGAAACTTCAGAGTGTTGTCTATCCAAATCTACTAATAATATGCATATCTTATATTCTGGGGATGAGTAGAAGGAAGTTGAAATTGGGCACGCTATTTATCCAATAGTGAATTTGCTGCCCCCTATCCTAGAGAAGTTAAGTCTGCCTTGAATTCTAAATAAATCACTGACAGTGTCACCAGCAAAGCACCACCACACTATCACACCTCCTCCGCCCTGCTTCACGGTGGGGACCACACATGCTGAGATCATCCATTCACCTACTCTGCGTCTCACAAAGACACAGCGGTAGGAACCAAAAACCCCAAATTTGGACTCAGTTGATGTTGAGATGTGTCTGTTACTTGAACTCAATTTCGTAGGCTGGTAACTCTAATTAACTTAATTAACTTAACTCTGCAGCAGAGTTAACTCTGGGCCTTCCTTTCCTGTCGTGGTCCTCATGAGAGCCAGTTTCATCATAGCGCTTAATGGTTTTTGCGATTGCACTTGAAGAAACTTTCTAAGTTCTTGACATTTTCCGTATTGACTGACCTTCATGTCTTAAAGTAATGATGGACTGTCATTTCTCTTTGCTTATTTGAGCTGTTCTTGCCATAATATGGATGTGGTCTTTTACCAAATAGGGCTATCTTCTGTATACCACCCCTACCTTGTCACAACACAACTGATTGGCTCAAACACATTAAGAAGGAAAGAAATTCCACAAATTAAATTTAACAAGGCACACCTGTTAACTGAAATGCATTCCAAGTGACTACCTCCTGAAGCTGGTTGAGAGAATGCCAAGAGTGTGCAAAGTTGTCATCAAGGTAAAGGGTGGCTACTTTGAAGAATCTCAAATATAAAATATATTTTGATTTGTTTAAACCCTTTTTGGTTACTACATTATAACATATATGTTATTTCATAGTTTTGATGTCTTCACTATTATTCTACAATGTAGAAAATAGAAAATAAGAAAAACCTTGGAATGAGTAGGTGTGTCCAAACTTTTGACTGGTGCTGGATGTTGGATAATAAATCATTGTAGTAAGTTAGCTCTCCATTTTTCTCTGTCCTGGAAGTGATGTGTGTTTTGGAGTGAGAGGGACCATGGATGCCATGTGTGAGGAGAGCCTGTGGTGCTGTGGAAGTGGGCTGGGCCTACACACGCATGCACGCGCACGCACGCACGCACGCACGCACGCACGCACGCACGCACGCACGCACGCACGCACGCACGCACGCACACACACACACACACACACACACACACACACACACACACACACACACACACACACACACACACACACACACACACACACACAGGGGATCAGAGACAGGCAGAGCTGCTCTCACCCCTGCCTCCCTTTGATCCGTGTCCCCAGGCCTGCCTGGCTACCCTCGCTGCTCTGCACCGCACCACGCACGCTGACACCACGCTATGCTCGCCTTGCTAGCGACTCCCCACAACTGTCTGACATAGATAAGCCAGGGGAGACTCCAAACTGCCGCTGCCGCTCTTCTCTTCCATTAGCGAGCACTGACGCTTCTTTAAAAAACGGGATGAATTCCATTTAAGACGCCAACACTAGTCGTTGCCAAAAAAGAGGGAGAGAGAGGGAGAGGGAAAATATAGGAACAATCTAGAGGCTCTGGCTCCATTCCTCCCCCCTCTCTGACTTCTAACAACACATCCTGCACCTGAATACCAATGAGAGAGGGAGATTCATGTAGTCCCCCACATTATTAAAAGTTGGGCATTAAGCCTCTCACCGGGCACCATGTCAGCTGGCAAGCTCTACTGACAACTAATCAAAGGGGATGAACACATAGCCTGCATTCATAGCTCAGCCTCTCGCAGAGCAAGAGGGGGAATACATAGACGTTAATTAGAACTTCCATTAAAACAAATACTGTTTCAATTTGGCAAGTATAAAAAAATATATAAGTGGCTTTCAAAAAAAATATTTAAAAAATAAGACCTGCTCTTGGCAGCTGCCAAGAAAATCAAGGGAGTGTAAATCATATCCACTGGCTATATGTTTCTGCATAGATTATTAGGGCTTGCTGCCTGTTTAACACTTCTGAACTCAGAGGAAAGGATTGCTGGTGTCACAAACATACACACATTGGCAATATGGGGCTTTTGACTATATGTATCTAATTTAAATGCATTTTTATTGTCTGCCAAGATTGAATAGGGTTTTAGGTGCCTTTAGTGTTTGTATGTTAAATGATGCAAGGGCAAAAGTTTTTCCTAAACAGGCTTTTGATTTCTTAACCAGTTAGTGGGCTCTCTGTGGTTGGTTCCATGCCTGTGTTCTCTATAGCTCAACCTCTAACCCCGCTAGAACAGCTAAGTTAAACCAATACGCTCTTTGCCTTCTTGTTTAACATAAATATCTCTGGATGTGTTTTTTATCTATTTTTCACCTACCAACCTGTCCCCTTCTTTTTTTTGGCAACTCCTGCTAATAGTAGGTCTCTCTCTCTCGCTCTCTCTCGCTCTCTGGCTGTCTCTCTCCCTCGCTCTCTCTTTCTCTCCGTCACTCTCTCTCCCCCTGGTGAGGCAGCTCTGCTCCCCACGCCCAGATGAAAGGCTATGGCGACAATAAAAATGCTATTTAAATGCAATGGTGTTTGTGTGCGGGTAAAATATATTTCCTGCAGAAAGTGAGCTGCTGCATCCTGATAAATAGTAAATATAAGGGAATGCGATTGACATTTATCTTGCAGAGGCAGCCAATATACATTTCAGTAAATCCTAGAAGATTTAAGTAGGAAATGACTGAGACTGATTCACATGCTGTGTGTCCCACGCAGACAAAATGCCTATAAGATTGAGAATGGTATTGCCTTTATTAAAGTATAGGCACATACATCAATTCTATCTTGAAAACCAATTACACACAGGCGTACACTGTGAAACATGCTCAAGACATTTTATTCCATACATTTGTTGCATTATTTTCCATCGCTTAACAATGTTTTTTGCTTCTTCTACATATTATTATGATTATCATTATTATGATTATCATTATTATTATCGGCATCATCATCATCATCAATATTTTGTTTGTTATTATAATTATAATTTATTAGTAGTATTATGCAGTCTCATACCTTCCATTTGTTGGGGCAGGAAAGGAGGCAGGTGAAGTGTGTGGTGTGTGAGGCCTGCGCAGTGTGACCTCTGTGGGAGGGGTCAGGGGGTGGCAGAATCACAGCAATGCAGGGCTGCAGTCAACCTGCCCTGCTAGCTGTCCGTCTGGAGGTAGGGGAGGTTGTCTGACTGCATGTGTTTCTTGTTAGTTCCAGATGCCTCTCTGACAGGTGCATGGACGTGATTAATACCTCTCTGGTCATCTCTCTCTCTCTCTCTCTCTCTCTCTCTCTCTCTCTCTCTCTCTCTCTCTCTCTCTCTCTCTCTCTCTCTATCTCTCTCTCTCTCTCTCTCTCTCTCTCTCTCTCTCTCTCTCTCTCTCTCTCTCTCTCTCTCTCTCTTTCTTCCTCTCTCTCTTTCTGAGTGCTTCATTGGCACACTATCCCTGTTGCTCCCCTCCCCCTCCCCCAGTCTAACCCTATGGTGCTCAGTGGAGAGATAGACCTAATCCAACACACCACCCACATATCTCAGCTTCCCACCAAGATGAAATGGAGCCCAGTATTGCTCAGTGTTATATTTTACAGCATCTTTAGAACATTATTCTGATAACCTTGGACATTCAAGCATATTTTTTTCAAGCTAAAAACAAAAATATAATTTTGTTACTTTGTAAACATCACATAGCATGTTTCTCTCTCTCTCTCTTTCTCTCTTTCTCTCTTTCTCTCTTTCTCTCTCTCTCTCTCTCTCTCTCTCTCTCTCTCTCTCTCTCTCTCTCTCTCTCTCTCTCTCTCTCTCTCTCTCTCACTCGCTCTCTCTCTCGCTCTTCCTCTCTCTCTCTCTCTCTCTCTCTCGCTCTCTCTCTCGCTCTTCCTCTCCCTCTCTTTCTCCCTTGCTCTCTCTTCCTCTTTCTCGTGAGCCAGTAAAATGAGAATGTGTGATGTGGTTGGGTCCCCAGCTGGTTGTCTGGAGCTGCAGCCCACTCCTCTCAGTCTCCAGCTGAGAGCTATTTCACTATTTATTTACATGTAATTATGGCTATGAGGTGCAAACATTAACACTGTCAAGAACAATTTGACCTGACATTTTTCACTAGGCCTGGCCCCTGCTGTTTTTAGCAAACAAACCCCCCCAGCTCCCCCCGACTTCCCCGCTCCCCGATACGCCTCTCTGTCCTCTCCGAGCTGCACCCTCCCTCATACACACAGCCCTGCCTCACTGAAACCACTCTGCTGGAATCAGAAAATCTGCCGTTTAATTTGGCAGAGACGGTGGTGTGAGGAGAGTTGCAGTGTGTGTGTGTGTGTGTGTGCGTGCGTGCGTGCGTATGTGTGTGTGTGTGTGTGTGTGTGTGTGTGTGTGTGTGTGTGTGTGTGTGTGTGTGTGTGTGTGTGTGTGTGTGTGTGTTTGTGTATTGGAGGGGGTTGCTCTTGTTCCTGGTGGCTGAATCCATCCCACAGTAACTCAAGCATATCACTAGCAGAGAATAGAGGATTGCTCCCCACACGTTCTCCAATTGCAGCCCAATAGACGGCATATTAACCTCTGTTTAGTGAGGGGCCCTGCACGCACTGTTGGATGTTTAGGAGGGAGGGAGACCTTTCTCTGGCTAGTAGCAGGCAGCTGTGCTCCATTGAACACAGGGTTAGAGAAGACGGGTGGGGGCCGGGGAAGGAGTCAGGGAAGAAAATGCATTTTGTCAAAACTATTATTCTCCAATTACATTTTATGAAACATTTTGGAATTAGTATTTATTTAAGATCATGTGGAATTTCATTTGATATTGTGTGTGTTTAGGTCTCGAGTTTAGCTGTTAGATAAAATAGTGCAGCTCAGTGTTTGTGGGGAGAGGTGTTAGAGAGCAGAGTTGAGAGACTGGGGGATACTGTGGTAGTATGGCTAACATGTTGTGAGAAGTGACAGCTTGTTCCAATGCCCGCTAATCGTCCTCATCTGTGCCTAGCTTGTCAATGCCCAGATTCTGTCAGTGCCAATCAGGCACTTAATTGAACACAATTAACCCCCCCCTCTGCCCGTACAACCCACATGCTTCAAAAACCTATTTCTCTCTCTCCAGTTCCCATCCTCCCTCTCACCCTCTCTTCATCCTGTCTCTGTCTCTCCTCGTCCCATAGCATTGGTGGCGGAAGACACTTTTCACTTTTGATTAACGTGCCGCGGCCAATTAATGCACTGACTCACAGGCCAGGGCCCGTCATCTGCTGCCTGCCACCAACACGTCAGTCTGCGGCACGGCCCCACACAGCTCCCCTACCACTAGCATCACCTCCACCGTGACCAAAACGCTCTAATTCAATTTATGCAATCGCTGTTATTTTTAAATAGTCATTATGTCTGCTCAGATGAGGGGCCTTACTGCCCGCTGGGCTGTTCCTCTCATGTGAGAAGGAGGGCTGAGGGGGAGGGTGGGGGGACTTGGGGTTGCACTGGTCCATTGACTCTTTAGAAAAACTCCTTCATCTTTTCTTTTTTAATTCTCTTTCCTAGTTGTTTTCAAAATGAAGAAATTGATGCTGTTGTTTATTTGATTTGTGCATAATCATTTTACCCTGCATTCTTCAATGTACAGTATCAGTAAAATGTTTCTACTAGCTTTTGAGTAATATTTGCATCACATGTTTTTTTAATCAGTTCTCAGAAATAATTTGTAAATATTCAATATTTTATATGGAATATTGCACCCAATTTTAGCCGTTGCGCAAGTTTGAATTATTTCCAATCAACCAAGAAATACCATTCAGTGTACTCATACTTCTTAATTTATAGGTCAGTAAATTCAAAAATACATTTACTCTCTGTAATCACACCCCAGGACTGACATTGAAAAAAACATCTACCCAAATTTGGTGTCATCGTCATCCCTGATCTTAAGTCATTCCCAGCTGAGGCGTGTATCAGCCAGGCAGATCTGCCAAGGTGCGCGATGTTATTCTGCGCCCCTCAGATAACTTCCAGACATTTGGAGTGCTTATTTTCTCCTCTCTGCCCCGGTGACCTCTGCCGAACTTAAAGGTATGTCTTGGGGGCATTCGATTTGGGCAGAACGGGAGCTATCGGTGACAGGGGAGCTAATCCAGTCTTGCGCAGATTAAGAGAAGTGTTTGTGGAGTGGAGTGTGTTGGCGAGGGCGCTGGCGCCGAGAATGGAACACAGGGCTGTCCTATCAGCTCTCCAGGCAGGCTGGCCCTCAGGCCAACTCAGTCCTACAGGAGTCTTTGTACTTCCCAAAGCCTCTCTCTCACACTCTCACTCTCTCTTTCTCTCTTCTCTCTCCTCTTTCCTTCCCCCTCTCTTTATATCTATATACTCTCTTTTTTATTTTCCTTATGCTGTATCACTTTCTTTCAGATGCAAAAACTTTGTCTGTGAAATATTTTTGTGAACATGAAAAAGCGTATAGTGAACATTTTCATCCGTCACTAGTGCATGTCACTGGGTGAGCAGTGAGCACAGGTGCACTCTGACCTGATGTGGTCATTCAAGGGTTAAGATGAGCATAGCACATTACATGACCGTATATTCATAATGTAAGTATTGTTTAGGGATATTGCATTGATTGTGTACTTCATATATAGTGAAAATAAAGGTTAATAAATAACATTGTGACGTAAGGCATCTCTTTGAAACTGTGGCTTGAACATGTCACTGTAGGGAATTTAGCGAGTATTGTATGTAAGAAAATTATGCAATTTTTGAAATTTTTGAAAATAATGCCTTCCGCTTTCTCAGTCAGTCAACTGCCTCGCAGTAAGTCAAGTTATTTTATTCAGGAAGCAAATCCAACAAAGAGCAAAGGCTCGTCAAACATTTAAGTAGACAAAAAAATATAATTTGACTGTTAAGGAAATTAGCAGGGTATAAAAGAATGTATTTTTGTGTCGCAAATGCTCAATTTATTTTTCTGAAAGGATTCACATTGTATCAACTTACAGTTCCCTGTTCACTCTGCCGCAGGGCTGGAGGGCTCAGAAGTTGAGAGAATTAATTAGTTTTTTATTATTATTTATAAAGTAATTTATCTGTATAGAGAGAGGCAGGGGACGCCCTGGAGCAGTGTCCTTTAAACTGGTCCTGGCTCACATTATCTCCTCCAACAGCCCTAGCACAAAGTCAAACAACAAACGAACACTGAAGACGCTGTACGGAGAGAGAGAGAGAGAGGGAGGAAGGGGTGTAGTGGAGGACTGTTCTGAAAGGGAGTGAGGGTGTTAAGTGTGTATTGAGTGGTGTTGTTCTGGAGCAGAGCAGGTCTAAAGGCCTGTTGAGGGTGTGTTTTACACCCTGCAGCTGATACTCAGCATCAGCCATATCTCCACCCACATCAGATAATAGGGGGAAGTGGTGAAATGGCATTGATTTTTATTTAGCTGTGTGAAAGCAGTAGGACATTACAGATAGCTAATATGAACCCAGGCTCAATCGAGGAGCTTACCTTTCCCCCCTCCAGCATCAGTTAACCAAAACCTTCTGAACAATTTTAGGAAGGGCATCTCAAGGATACAACCGTCCAGACATACTGTCTTTTTTACAAACTTTTTTGCAATCTTGGGGAAAAAATGTAATTATAACATTGTCCATGAAAAGTGGCCATCTCTGTTGAGGAACTGGTGAAATCTATGAATAGTAATTAGGCTCAATTTAGCACAGCCCCTGATTGCTGGCCGTTTTATTATTTCATGTTTAAATAAGGAAGCGATGTAATCAAGCTTCAATTAACTGATGACTATATCTGGCACCACCCCCTCCAGCTGTCTCCCTGGACCCCCAACTAGCACTTCCTCACACCCAGTCACATGACCAGCACAGCACAGTACACCACAACACAGCCCGGCACAGCACAGAACAGCACAGCCCAGCACAGCAGGGTATAGGAGGTTCCACACTGAGAAGGAGTCTGTTTTCCAGCTCCAATCCATATGGGAGAGAGCATCCCATGTGTCCTGCATGCAGAGAGCCATAAATCTCCCTCTTATGGATACATGTCACATGTTCTGTCTGAATAAGTTGTGGGGCTGGTGGATGGTGGGGGGTTTCCATCCTGATAGAATTAACATGAGGAAATCACTAACCAGCCTTTATGTCTCTGATGTGCCTCAAGTGCTTCATATTTCCTCAGAGACAGTTTTTGCAGAATAGGATTAATTTGTGGAATAAGATACATTTTCCCTATCCGGTGTGTGTGTCTGGCTATGTATTTCTGAGCAGTAGGGCTGCATATGTATGCGGTGAAGAGGTTCTACAGTATAATGGTTGTTTGGATGTTCACTCTGGAGATTGACTGGAGCCCTGTCCTTCTGTAGGATATTTTGCACCACAGCATCGGCTCTGTGAACTGTGTTTAAACCTTTTGTGTGCGTGTGTGTGTGTGTGTGTGTGTGTGTGTGTGTGTGTGTGTGTGTGTGCGTGTGTGTGTGTGTGTGTGTGTGTGTGTGTGTGTGTGTGTGTGTGTGTGTGTGTGTGTGTGTGTGTGTGTGTGTGTGTGTGTGTGTGTGTGTGTGTGTGTTTAACCACCTCCATGATGGGCTAATTGGTTTAGCAGCCAAAGCGCCAAAGGCCAGCCCAGCGTAACGAGACACAACGTGAACCTGATGTTGGGGAGGATGCTTCCATGCAATATAAGGGAAGCATGTGTGGGACCATTTCCCCATTCTCCCCCATTCACAATCTCCCCGGCCCTTTCTAGTTTTATAAAAAGGGACATTATAGTCCAATTCTAACGTTTCAGTTTCGGCCAGAAGCTCAGTAGAAGCCTCCATCTGCATTGCATTGTGGCGATGGTCTGTGCCTCTAGTCTAATGGAGATAATCATATCCATACCACAAGTGTATTATTTGTTAACTCATCATTGTATATTAGATGAGATTACAGAGTATTGAAATAAATGCACTCATGCTGTATAAATAACACCCCTAATACTTACCCTAGCCATAACCCTAACTCATACTAGCAGTAGGCCCTTCAGCGAGGCTAGTGGAGACTATTTCTGTGGGGATCTGATCTAAGAGGATCGTTTACTGCTTCCAACTTCATTACTATTCATGAGATGGCTAGGCTAGGGGATGGAGATTAGGGAGTCCCTCAGTGCTTGTTGTGATGTAGGCCTCAGGCCTCCTCCAGCCTCCAGGCTCTGGGACATACAGGGTCTGTCTGTCAGTGGCTCTATTATCACCCTAAGACCCTTCTGTCCCCACACTGTCCCCACACTGTCCCTGCGTTTAACGCTGAACTCACTGGCACCACTAATAGAACACTCTTTTTGTTTCTTCCCCTCCCTCACCCCATCTCCCTCCCTCACCTCATCTCCCTCTCTCACCCCATTTCCCTCTCTCACCCCATCTCTCTACATCCCTACATCTCCCTACATCTACATCCCCATCCCTCGCCCCTTTTCTTTCCCCCCCCCCTTTTTTGTTGGTCCATGTTTCAAAGTTAAAAGACTGTTTTTTACATCTGTACAACTCAATAGTGCAGTCACTCAATCTCATCCATGTGTTATTTAGGACCTCAGCCTTTCTAACTCCCCCTCTGTCTCCCCTCTGCTCTCCCTCTCCAGGTGATGAGCATCCTGAGTAACCCCAACGCGGTGCCCTCCCAGTCCCAGCATGACTTCTCCATCTCCCCCCTCCATGGCAGCCTGGAGTCCTCCAACCCCATCTCAGCCAGCTGTAGCCAGCGCTCTGACTCCATCAAGGGAGTGGACAGCCTGGCTTCCTCCCAGTCCTACTGCCCCCCCACCTACAGCGCCACCAGCTACAGTGTGGACCCCGTCACCGCTGGATACCAGTACAGCCAGTATGGACAGAGTAAGTACTGCATCTGCGTTTATGTGTGAATGTGAGAAAGTGAGTGTGTGTGTTTGTTTATGGATGTCTTTTGCCTTTCCCATCTGACCTCCTTCCAAGTCTCCTGCCTGTCTTCCATCTCATATTACATGGGACCAGTGGTAGTTAGAGGAAATGGTGCCGCTACCACCACCTCCCAGGCCGGGCTGCCCCCTGACCTTTGACTCCTGGTCTGTCAGAGCAGACACGTGCTCCTGATAAAGGCCTCTGATTCCCATTCGGTGCTGCCTAGCTTAGTCACACTATGCTCTGCTCTGCTTGGCTGGGAATGAGGAGAGGGCCACTTCAAAGGCACTAACACACCCTGAGGGGCCACACTGTCCTCTTAGCCACCCCTTTCTCTCTCTTTCTATCTCACACACACACACACACACACAAACAAACACACACACACACACCTCGGGGCAGGAAACAGGCTGATCTATTAGATTAGCATAATTATTGACTGATGCTGTCACAACCCTTCATAAGGGGTAAACTGTAGCACACTTCCCCAGCCAGCCTCCTTTGGTCCCATGTGTATACCTGTGCGTGTTTGTTTAGGTGTGTGTGTGTGTGTGTGTGTGTGTGTGTGTGTGTGTGTGTGTGTGTGTGTGTGTGTGTGTGTGTGTGTGTGTGTGTGTGTGTGTGTGTGTGTGTGTGCGTGTGTGTGTCTGTGTGCGTGAGTGTGTGTGACAGTAGTGTTATCTGCAGCCAGCTTGCAGAGCAGAGAGACTGATGGCCGTGTGGATGTGATCTGATCTGTGGTTAATTAAGACAGTGATTGAGCACAGTGGCTGGCTAATGAATGGAGGAGAAAAGAGAGAGCTGCTGTCTACTGATGAAAATGATCGGGGAAGGGAAGTGTGGAGGGCATGAAATCAGAGATGCCAAGTGTAATGAAGACTGGCACACACAATACACTCTGGGACCATGCTGAGTGACAGCATGGAGACACTATGAGGTGGCACATGCCCGTGCCAAGTCTATGCCAACCTCAAACAGGGCATGGGAAAGAGATTGTTTTGTTTTCAAATTATTTCTCATTTTACTCCACTTGGTTCTGTCAGAACTCATTTAGAACAGAGTCAGACAGAGAGATGAAATGAACAACAGTGACCAACAAGAACATAAGGGTTGGCCGTGTGTTGTGTGTGAGTGTGTGTTTATGTGTGTGTGTGTGTGTGTGTGTGTGTGTGTGTGTGTGTGTGTGTGTGTGTGTGTGTGTGTGTGTGTGTGTGTGTGTGTGTGTGTGTGTGTGTGTGTGTGTGTGTGTGTGTGTGTGTGTGTGTGTGTGTATATCCCTCACATGCAAATGTGTGACTTTTTGTGTGTCTGTTCTCTCCAGCTGCAGTTGACTACTTGGCTAAGAACGTGAGTCTGTCCACCCAGAGGAGGATGAAGCTGGGAGACCACTCTGCTGTCCTGGGACTGCTGCAGGTGGAGACAGGACAGGCCTACTGAAACACCCAGCCTCCGCCTGGCTCTACCCAGTCTAAACTCAACACCCCCCTACAGTACATACACCACCCTACTGCTGCCCCCCACCCTGCAGCCCAACCACTGCACCAGCACACACTCTCTCTCTCCCCACCCAGCAGGCAGCCAGGCAGTCAGGCTGTGTAAACCTTGGCTCTGCCCCTCCCCTGTGCCATCCTCACCCCTGATTGGCTCTGTCCAGACATCCCAGAGACATTGGCTCCAGCCAGCATGGAGAACACGCCCCCTGGCTGCAGTCGAGTCCACACTCAGAGCCATTTCCAAATGTACATTGACCTTGTTGTTTATAGTAGTTCACTAAGCCAATGTCATTCAAATGATAATCCCTCTTGTTTTATATCAATATTGTTTATATTATTATTGCTGTTATGATTATGATTCATGTGATTTTGTTTTTTATTCCCTTCCTGGCTCTTTTTTCTGTCAGTGTGAAATGCTAGCAGATGACTGAGGTGATACAGTGTAGTGTGGTGCAGAGTGTGTCTGTGTGTGTGTGCATGTGTGCGTACGTTCATGCGTGTGGCGGCCCAGTCAGAGAGAGAAGCTCCGACATGAGAAAATACTACAGTTTACTATAGAATAATACAGTACTTACTATCGAATTCTATAGTAAATTGTAGTATACTGTAGAATACTATACTACACAGTGTAGTATCCCTTGACCATGTATAGTACTTACTATAGAATGTTGTAAGATACTGTAGAACACTATAGGAGATACTACAGTATTATCTGAAAAAAAATGTGTAGTGTATAGTACAGTACTGTCAGGAAAAACAGTACAGTCTGCAAAAACACTACACTTTTTAAACTTTAGTAAAAACTACAGTATTTAATTTGCATATGGCCTAGCCCCCCCCCCCCCCCCCCCACCACCACATCGTAATTTGTGCCACCCATAAGTGAAAACCTACATGCCAAGAATAGAACATATGTTATGTCCCCTACAGGTTATAGAAGAGAGCAGACTCTCTGAACTACTGCTCAGACCCCCGATCTACCTACCTACAAGGAGAAAGCTTCCACTTCTAAACTATACAGTATACTACAGTTCCCAAAAACACAACATTTATTCATATAGTACATACTTTTTTTCTTACTACAGTACTATAGTTATCTGTAATTTCTACAGTATACTTCAGTAAATATTACAGTAGATGCTACAGTAAAGTCCACAAAAACCCTACAGTGAATACTATAGTATTTTTATCATAGTATACAATACCTGATTGTTTCCCAGACTGCTGTTCCTCTGCCTGTTCCCTGAGCTCTAATCTTAGTAAGCGTTTTGACCTTCTCACTTTCATATACAAATTGACATTCCTAAAGAACTTGGCCACTCTGTGGGAAGTCTGGCTGGGCGGATTCTACTGGGAATTGGCAGCGGTTTGGCGGCCAATGGCTTCCCCCCTCCCAACAGCTATCCCATCCTTAGCTGTACTTCATGGGGAGGAGGGCATTGTTTGTAAAAACAGGATTGGGGAAATTCAAGTTTTTTGTTTAGAAATATGGACCTTGCCAATGAGGACTGAACCCCCTATCCCCCAAACCCCGTCTACCACAGAACTCTATGTGACTTTAAGAGAGTAAAGGAGATTAAATGACACAAACATATTGTCAAAGCTAATTCAAAATTACCGTTCTCATTACCAGCCACCTTTTATATTATCTTAGGGTAATTAAGACATTTTCTAAAGGCACATGCAGCTGTTTACCACTTTGGTTTGGACCAAGTCCGCATTCCTGTGAAACATTCCTCCAGGATGGTTGAATAACTCAGTCACATTCCTTTTCTGCTCATGATGAGATTAAGATTACACAAGCTGTGCCAGTCACATGCACTTTTGCAAATCAAATAATCCAGTCAATTGTGAAAGGGCACCGGTAACAGCCCTGGCTGGCCCCCTCTCTGGCTCTGACTGGATACGCCCCCCTCCTAGTCCCCTGGACATTCAACTCCTGCTTTGACCGACACACTCACAGATATGTACTAAAAGAAACCATTTTTTTAGAATAGCAAATATGAAACATTTGTGTAGCACTCATAGTTGACTTTTGACACAATCTATTTTGGGCTGAATTCTAACTTGAGATACGTTTGCATAACTCCCATTGACATCAGTGTGTGATTGTTTTCCAAAAGTTGGAGTGAGTTAAGTATGCATATTTCAAGTCAAGATTTAGTCCTTAGTCGCATATACATGGACATGATACAGTAGACGGGTAGATTGTGAATTGTTTGATTATAAAAAGTATGTTTTATACTAAAACAAGAACAATGTTCAGTGGTAGTTAAAGCAAGAGATCTGCGGAAGTCAGTGTATTTTTTATTTACTGGTTTCCTTCTGTTGTTTTTGGTTGTGTTATATTGTAATGATTTCTTTCAACAAAATGCAGTGTTTTGCGCCCAGCTAAGTAATGAATTCTGTATATTAAATTAGGAAAAAATTCCAATAAATTTCCTCAATTTAATAATTGTATAAAAGAGGTTGAAACTCAACTGAGTGGATTTAAGTTAGTAGACAGAGAGAGAGAGAGTCTCGGACCAATGTGTTTTGATGGTGACCAGATGGAACCTATTATACCACACCTGTGCAGCCAGGAGCATTGGAAGGTGTATTCCAGCACTTGATCTTATGGACTCACGATCTGAGTGCAGACCTTACCGTGGACCATACATATCTATCTGACCTCTGACCTCTCAGTGTGAAACATTGTCGAGGGGCTCAGCAGCACAGCTTTGATGCCATGAAGGATGGTGACCTCTCCTTTCTGGGAAAGAGGTTAGAATAGAATGGTGTGTTCTCTGGCTATGTGTGTGTACAGCCAGGCTCCAGTGGAGAACACCTCACTGAAAGTAATGACTCTGAAGCACTGAACCCAGGCTGGTCTAAAATATCTGTTTAAAAATGCCCCATTATTGTGTATATAAAAAAAATGTTTTTTTAAATGCTTTTAGTGTATCAAATCCATTTCTAATTTAAATCATTATGACTCTTCCTCTCCCCACCTTCCCTCTGACCCCTAACCTGATTACTTGCTTTATGGCATCTGTGTTTTTCTTTATTCCCTTCCTGTTCCGCATGTGTGGATATTACCATGGTATAATTTATTCTGCTGTATGAAGTATTAGAGTAGTGGGAACTTGTATTGGTATTTACTACCTTCAGCCTGTTGGTGTGTTGACTGTAACACTGGCGTAACTGTTATCAATTAAAGCTCTAAAACAGATCCAGTGCTGTGTTTTGTTCTTTTTGAGGTTTCGTATCAAAGTACAATAATACAATATAAAGTCACAGAGTCCAAATTGGTCATTTTTTTATGTAAGAAAAATGTGTATCATGAGTATTCAGCCTGATGGGGATTCATCTGAACTTTTCACCTCTCTTTTCCCTACAATGCCCACTTGCTCTGTATAGTGTAGTACACACGTGTGCATGCATGGACACGCGCACATGTGTATTACATTCTATGAGCTTCAGGGAACATGTCTGTTTCCATCACAGTGAGCATTGTCTGAGAGAGAGAGCAAGAGAGAGCTGAACAGTCCCAGAAAGAGGTACACGCTGGGGGAGCTGCACAGGACTGTTGCAGAGCACAGCTGTAGGAAGTCATTCATTCTGTACATTGTCCAGCTATGATCTCTCTCTGTCGGTCTGTCTGTCTGTCTGTCTGTCTGGGTCTGGCTAGGGCCCATGTGCTCTGGAATGGTGTCTGTTAATGTTTGCACACAGTCACAGCTAATCTCAGTGGTATGCTACGAGCATTGAGGAATCCGTCCAGTGTGGCATTGGGACTGTCATCTGTGCTGTATATTACAGTAGCAAAGCTCCTCTTACCATTCCCACTGTTAAATGGCATGGGGATAGCGCTTTAGGTATATCCACAATGAAATACATTCATTTTAAAACAACATTTCAGCAGGCCATTACCGTAATGTATTACATAGTTTTATTGATGGAGACAGATGGGAAATGAATGACAGGGGCAATGAGAGGGACATACTGTAGTGCGTAAAGTGATGAACTCTGGGATTGAACTGTAACGGTCGTCGTATGAAGAAGGTGTGGACCAAAGCGCAGCGTGGGAAGTGTTCATGATTATTTATTTTAAAAAACTGAACACTGAGACAAAATAACAAAATGTAACAACACGAAATAGTTCTGTCTGGTGAAGACACAAAAACAGAAAACAACTACCCACAAAAACCATGTGGGAAAAACAACGATAGACAGCTGCCTCTGATTGAGAACCACACCCGGCCAAACAACAAAGAAATACAAAACATAGAAAATGAACATAGAATGCCCACCCAAATCACACCCTAACCAAACCAAAATAGAGACATAAAAAGCTCTCTTCGGTCAGGGCGTGACAGTACCCTCCCCCCCCCCCCCCCCCCCCCCAAAGGTGCGGATCCAAATCCTGAACCTATAGGGGAGGGTCTGGGTGGGCATATCACCGCGGTGGCGGCTCTGGTGCGGGACGTAGACCCCGCTCCACCTCTGGTTTGGCCCACTTAGGGACCCTCGCCGCCAACCCCGGACTGGGGACCCTCGTAGCGGGCCTCGGACTGGGGGCCGGACTGGGGACCCTCGTTGCGGGGGCCGGACTGAAGGGTGCCTCTGGAAGCTCCGGACTGAAGGGCGCCTCTGGAAGCTCCGAGCTGAAGGGCGTCTCTGGAGGCTCCGGGCTGGAGACCGTCTCTGGAGGCTTCGTGCTGGAGACCGTCTCTGGAGGCTTCGTGCCATGTCTCACCCCTGGAGGCTTCTTGCCATGGATCATCACTGGAGGCTTCGTGCCATGGATCATCATTGGAGGCTTCGTGCCATGGATCATCACTGGAGGCTTCGTGCCATGGATCACCACTGGAGGCTTCGTGCCATGGATCACCACTGGAGGCTTCGTGCCATGGATTATCACTGGAGGCTTCGTGCCATGGATCATCACTGGAGGCTTCGTGCCATGGATCACCACTGGAGGCTTCGTGCCATGGATCATCACTGGAGGCTTCTTGCCATGGATCATCACTGGAGGCTTCTTGCCATGGATCACCACTGGAGGCTTCTTGCCATGGATCATCACTGGAGGCTTCGTGCCATGGATCATCACTGGAGGCTTCGTGCCATGGATCATCACTGGAGGCTTCTTGCCATAGATCACCACTGGAGGCTTCGTGCCATGGATCATCACTGGAGGCTTCGTGCCATGGATCATCACTGGAGGCTTCTTGCCATGGATCATCACTGGAGGCTTCGTGCCATGGATCATCACTGGAGGCTTCTTGCCATGGATCATCACTGGAGGCTTCGTGCCATGGATCACCACTGGAGGCTTCTTGCCATGGATCATCACTGGAGTGGAGAGACACACAGGAGGCCTGGCTCTGGGAGCAGGCACAGGACTCACCAGGCTGGGGAGACATGCAGGAGGATTAGTTCTTAGCACAGGCACAGAACTCACCAGGCTGGGGAGACATGCAGGAGGCCTCTTCCTTAGCCGAGGCACCGGATACACTGGGCCGTGGAGGCGCACTGGCGGTCTCGAGCGCAGAGCTAGCACAACTCGTCCTGGCTGGATACCCCCTGTAGCCCGGCAAGTGCGGGGAGCTGGAACAGGTCGCACTGGGCTGTGCTGGCGAACCGGGGACACCGTGCGTAGGGCTGGCACAGGATAACCCGAGCCGAGGAGACGCACTGGAGACCAGATGCGCTGAGCCGGCACCATCCCTCCTGGCTCGATGCCCACTCTAGCCCGGCCGATGCGAGGAGCTGCGATGTAGCGTACGGGCTGTGAACGTGCACTGGAGGCACCGTGCGCTCCACCGCATAACACGGTGCCTGACCAGTACGACGCTCCACCCGGTAAGCACGGGGAATTGGCTCAGGTCTACAATCTGACTGAGCCAAACTCCTCGTGTGCCACCCACAAAAAATATTGGGGGCTGCCTCTCGGGCTTCCTTGCCAGCCATGTTCCCTCATACCGCTGGTTCCCTTTTCCTGCTGCTTCTGCTCTCCTGGATGCCTCCACCTGTTCCCATGGGAGGCGATCCCTTCCAGCCAGGATCTCCTCCCATGTGTAGGATCCCTTGCCGTCCAGGATGTCCTCCCATGTCCAGTCCTCTCCTCCACGCTGCTTGGTCCCTTGGTGGTGGGTAGTTCTGTAACGGTTGTCGTATGAAGAAGGTGTGGACCAAAGCACAGCGTGGGAAGTGTTCATGATTATTTATTTTAAAAAACTGAACACTGAGACAAAATAACAAAATGTAACAACACGAAACAGTTCTGTCTGGTGAAGACACAAAAACAGAAAACAACTACCCACAAAAACCATGTGGGAAAAAGCTACCTAAGTATAGTTCTCAATCAGAGACAACGATAGACAGCTGCCTCTGATTGAGAACCACACACGGCCAAACAACAAAGAAATACAAAACATAGAAAATGAACATAGAATGCCCACCCAAATCACACCCTGACCAAACCAAAATAGAGACATAAAAGCTCTCTACGGTCAGGGCGTGACATGAACCTTTGTCTCCCGGGGTAATATGTGGTCTGTAACTGGCAGTGCTAACACTACATCAAACTCTCTTACACAACACGTTTATTATATTGATTGAAAATGAACTGTCCACTATAGCTCTAACAAGGGTAAAGCAGTTGCAGTGTACTTAAATGATCCTACTGATCATACATTAACAAAGGGTTTTTCGTTTTTTAGAAATACAGCATACATTTGCCTACTTCTTTATAAGACATCATACTGTCATTTATGCAAACAATGAAATTAATGATGCAGTGAATGACGAATTGAGGAATTCTACAGGTATTTATACTTAGCAGGAATCCTGTGTATTTGATTTATTTATTTGCAATTAAAACACATACTTATCCTTCATATCTTGGTTGTCATCAAACAATAAAAAGTAGCAAAATATTATTTAAAACGCTAACAGTGTATCAGCTTGGAGATTAGTGCACAGTAAATAAGGAAAAAAGAATGGTATGTCATTGGGACCAAATATTGTCCATTTCAAAATCTATTTCAGAAAAAGAGTTTGACTCTGAAGTGAGAGAATTGAAGGAATTGGTAGAGGAATTGGAAATTATGTTTTAATTTATTTGATAGAATTTGTTAAAATCTAAAATCATCTAATGTAATTGGATTGAAAAGAGTTGTGTGAGAAAATGGTGCTATGATTTGAGAACTGAAATACTGGTGGTTGTTGTTACTGCATATCCTTGGATATTCTGCAATAATTGGCTGTTGAGACTGTTCTGTAATTTTTTTCTCCATGGCAATTCACTACAAAACTGTATTCTTGTGTTGATTTTTTAAAAGAACTGACACCAGCCCTAATTGTCAAATATGCCAACGGACCTCTGTGGCTTTGTCCTGACATTGTTCCAATGTGCATTGTTATCAGGATCTTTCCTGTGTGTCATGGTAAACCCGATCCTTCTAAAGTGTGTGTGGATGTCCAGATGAAACCCATGCATGTGTTCTAGTTGTCCTCTCTGGTCTGACGTGGTCCTGAAGCCCCAGCCTGAGACTGTTGTTTTTCTCTGGGCTGCTGTCACTCAGACAGGGATGAGGGCCGAGGTGGCAGCCCCAGCCTGGGACTGTTGTTTTCCTCTGGGCTGCTGTCACTCAGACAGGGACGAGGGCCGAGGTGGCAGCCCCAGCCTGGGACTGTTGTTTTCCTCTGGGCTGCTGTCACTCAGACAGGGACGAGGGCCGAGGTGGCAGCCCCAGCCTGGGACTGTTGTTTTTCTCTGGGCTGCTGTCACTCAGACAGGGACGAGGGCCGGGGTGGCAGCCCCAGCCTGGGACTGTTGTTTTCCTCTGGGCTGCTGTCACTCAGACAGGGACGAGGGCCGAGGTGGCAGCCCCAGCCTGGGACTGTTGTTTTTCTCTGGGCTGCTGTCACTCAGACAGGGACGAGGGCCGAGGTGGCAGCCCCAGCCTGGGACTGTTGTTTTTCTCTGGGCTGCTGTCACTCAGACAGGGACGAGGGCCGAGGTGGCAGCCCCAGCCTGGGACTGTTGTTTTTCTCTGGGCTGCTGTCACTCAGACAGGGACGAGGGCCGAGGTGGCAGCCCCAGCCTGGGACTGTTGTTTTTCTCTGGGCTGCTGTCACTCAGACAGGGACGAGGGCCGAGGTGGCAGCCCCAGCCTGGGACTGTTGTTTTTCTCTGGGCTGCTGTCACTCAGACAGGGACGAGGGCCGAGGTGGCAGCCCCAGCCTGGGACTGTTGTTTTTCTCTGGGCTGCTGTCACTCAGACAGGGACGAGGGCCGAGGTGGCAGCCCCAGCCTGGGACTGTTGTTTTTCTCTGGGCTGCTGTCACTCAGACAGGGACGAGGGCCGAGGTGGCAGCCCCAGCCTGGGACTGTTGTTTTTCTCTGGGCTGCTGTCACTCAGACAGGGACGAGGGCCGAGGTGGCAGCCCCAGCCTGGGACTGTTGTTTTTCTCTGGGCTGCTGTCACTCAGACAGGGACGAGGGCCGAGGTGGCAGCCCCAGCCTGGGACTGTTGTTTTTCTCTGGGCTGCTGTCACTCAGACAGGGAAGAGGGCCGAGGTGGCAGCCCCAGCCTGGGACTGTTGTTTTTCTCTGGGCTGCTGTCACTCAGACAGGGACGAGGGCCGAGGTGGCAGCCCCAGCCTGGGACTGTTGTTTTTCTCTGGGCTGCTGTCACTCAGACAGGGACGAGGGCCGAGGTGGCAGCCCCAGCCTGGGACTGTTGTTTTCCTCTGGGCTGCTGTCACTCAGACAGGGACGAGGGCCGAGGTGGCAGCCCCAGCCTGGGACTGTTGTTTTCCTCTGGGCTGCTGTCACTCAGACAGGGACGAGGGCCGAGGTGGCAGCCCCAGCCTGGGACTGTTGTTTTCCTCTGGGCTGCTGTCACTCAGACAGGGACGAGGGCCGAGGTGGCAGCCCCAGCCTGGGACTGTTGTTTTCCTCTGGGCTGCTGTCACTCAGACAGGGACGAGGGCCGAGGTGGCAGCCCCAGCCTGGGACTGTTGTTTTCCTCTGGGCTGCTGTCACTCAGACAGGGACGAGGGCCGAGGTGGCAGCCCCAGCCTGGGACTGTTGTTTTCCTCTGGGCTGCTGTCACTCAGACAGGGACGAGGGCCGAGGTGGCAGCCCCAGCCTGGGACTGTTGTTTTTCTCTGGGCTGCTGTCACTCAGACAGGGACGAGGGCCGAGGTGGCAGCCCCAGCCTGGGACTGTTGTTTTTCTCTGGGCTGCTGTCACTCAGACAGGGACGAGGGCCGAGGTGGCAGCCCCAGCCTGGGACTGTTGTTTTTCTCTGGGCTGCTGTCACTCAGACAGGGACGAGGGCCGAGGTGGCAGCCCCAGCCTGGGACTGTTGTTTTTCTCTGGGCTGCTGTCACTCAGACAGGGACGAGGGCCGAGGTGGCAGCCCCAGCCTGGGACTGTTGTTTTTCTCTGGGCTGCTGTCACTCAGACAGGGAAGAGGGCCGAGGTGGCAGCCCCAGCCTGGGACTGTTGTTTTTCTCTGGGCTGCTGTCACTTAGACAGGGACGAGGGCCGAGGTGGCAGCCCCAGCCTGGGACTGTTGTTTTTCTCTGGGCTGCTGTCACTCAGACAGGGACGAGGGCCGAGGTGGCAGCCCCAGCCTGGGACTGTTGTTTTCCTCTGGGCTGCTGTCACTCAGACAGGGACGAGGGCCGAGGTGGCAGCCCCAGCCTGGGACTGTTGTTTTCCTCTGGGCTGCTGTCACTCAGACAGGGACGAGGGCCGAGGTGGCAGCCCCAGCCTGGGACTGTTGTTTTCCTCTGGGCTGCTGTCACTCAGACAGGGACGAGGGCCGAGGTGGCAGCCCCAGCCTGGGACTGTTGTTTTCCTCTGGGCTGCTGTCACTCAGACAGGGACGAGGGCCGAGGTGGCAGCCCCAGCCTGGGACTGTTGTTTTCCTCTGGGCTGCTGTCACTCAGACAGGGACGAGGGCCGAGGTGGCAGCCCCAGCCTGGGACTGTTGTTTTCCTCTGGGCTGCTGTCACTCAGACAGGGACGAGGGCCGAGGTGGCAGCCCCAGCCTGGGACTGTTGTTTTTCTCTGGGCTGCTGTCACTCAGACAGGGACGAGGGCCGAGGTGGCAGCCCCAGCCTGGGACTGTTGTTTTCCTCTGGGCTGCTGTCACTCAGACAGGGACGAGGGCCGAGGTGGCAGCCCCAGCCTGGGACTGTTGTTTTCCTCTGGGCTGCTGTCACTCAGACAGGGTCGAGGGCCGAGGTGGCAGCCCCAGCCTGGGACTGTTGTTTTCCTCTGGGCTGCTGTCAGTCAGACAGGGACGAGGGCCGAGGTGGCAGCCCCAGCCTGGGACTGTTGTTTTCCTCTGGGCTGCTGTCACTCAGACAGGGACGAGGGCCGAGGTGGCAGCCCCAGCCTGGGACTGTTGTTTTCCTCTGGGCTGCTGTCACTCAGACAGGGTCGAGGGCCGAGGTGGCAGCCCCAGCCTGGGACTGTTGTTTTCCTCTGGGCTGCTGTCACTCAGACAGGGTCGAGGGCCGAGGTGGCAGCCCCAGCCTGGGACTGTTGTTTTCCTCTGTGCTGCTGTCACTCAGACAGGGACGAGGGCCGAGGTGGCAGCCCCAGCCAGCGGGGTATGGGTGCAACTTCACTCTTCTCCTCCTTTGATCCCCTAATTGATTGACTACAGGAGCAGGGGATAAACAGAGCCCACAAGAGCCGATTCCCCTCGCCTCTCTGGAATGGTTTAGATAAAGTGCAGAGGGCCTGTCTATATAGCTCTCCTATACGGACGTAGGGCCATTGAAGGTGGCTGTGCGGTGTGCCACGGTGGCTTAGCTCTGGGCTGTGTCAGTCATTCAGCGAGTCAGTCCTGGGCCCAGGGCTTGTGTCCTGCCTGGTGCAGAGCTACGTGGCTGCTGGAGGTAATGGGTTTGTTTAGATCACAGGGATGGAAATGAAACTCCTGAGCCTCAGAGTGGAGAGAGAAGACCAAGGGGCCCTATCACTCAGGAGGCAGGGATGGACAGATGGAGAAGTCAGTGCTACAGTACAGCCAACCAGCCAGCCACACACTTCCAGAGTGAGTCATAAAGGCTGTGATTCAGATCTAATTGAGGACCTTGGCCGTGCTGTAATGTAAAACCTGCAATTGAAGAGTGGGCGATTGAGAGGCGTGGAGAATGAGGAGGAAAGGTAGGAAGGAAACAACCAGTGAGAGTTCTCCCTCATGAGGAAACCTTCTGCCTGTAATAACTCTAAAAGTTTATGGGACCAAAAGAATCATCAAAACATCCTCTAAATATATAGTAAAAAGACGTTGGGGGCATTTCAAAACTCCACAATGATAAGTGATGAATCTGGAATATGCTAATAGTATTCTAATAGTATTCTCTGCAGGGGTTCAAAGCAGTGTGTATGTACATGTTGAGGAATGATTAAGACAGGCTTTAGGAAGACAGGGTTTTATTCTTTGAGCTTATGTGTCATATGGACTAAAAAAGCTCCCAGCTGTCGCCATGAATGCACTTACAGTATAATAATCCCCCAAATCCTGTAATTATTCCAGCATGGGCTGTGTACCTGAGCCGCAGATTTCTGCTCGACACCTCTAGGATCCCCCAGCCTACACACACACACACACACACACACACACACACACACACACACACACACACACACACACACACACACACACACACACACACACACACACACACACACACACACACACACCTCCCCCCTGAAGGAGTTTGAAGGGAGATGAGGGAGAAAAAAAAGGCCAAGTGAAGTTGTAAATCTAAGAGAGTGAGATAAAATCACTGTGAAGCCCAGCTTGATTTACATTTCAAATCTGTGCTGTGCTCTCAGACTAATTAATATTAATAACTAAAATGGAAATGAGTGCAGACAGTGGCGGCCCCTAAGTAAAGAACAAACTCGGTTCATTCAGTCAGAAGATATGTACATAAGTCCTTTCTCAGGAGAAGTGGGCTCCTAACAGGCGTGACGCCTGGGCATAGACCGCCATACACAGAGACAATTTTTCTAGATAATAGCCTATCACGCAGGATACAATTTAAATTAAAAAATGCAATTTTCACCTTGAAATGAACAAATGATTACAATTTCTATACAAATTAAGGCATCCAGGCTGTGCCTCAGTACTGTGCCAGGGCCATGAAACTTGACATAATTACCATGAAATACATTTTCAAATATTTGTATTTTGTCCATCGCTTTAAAACATGCAACTCTGCCTTCTGTGGGTTTGTGATCTCACCTTCTGGGGGAAATACATAAAAAAGAGAGAAAATCATCAGAGATGAAAAGCTCTTCAACCCCAGAGATAAAAACATACACACATGGGTACACAGTAAGTCAGTGGTGTGGCTCTGCACAGCGGCCCCCGGAGCTATCTCTAAAAGCCAAATTACGGCTCCTTATCAAGGGAATCATATCTACTAGCTATCTGCTCCTGCATGAGATAGGCTCCTCTCTCTCTCTCTTTCCTCCAGCTCTGCTCTGCGCTCATTGCCACAAATGCTGTTTATTTGTGATTACGGACACCCTTTGAATAAAATATGTTTTGTGTTTGAGATCCAAAGTTTCGGTAGATTCTGAACCCAAGAGATTCTTGAGAGAGGAGGGTTTTGCATGGAGCATGCACCTTATTTGGGCAGTGGTACTGGAAGTGGTCTGGGGAGGAAAATAGAGAGAAAGAGAGCGAGATAGAGAGAAAGGGGGATGAAAGTCTAGCCCATGGGAAATATGAGACAAGACCTTAGACTGTTATGATGTTTGTATCATATAAGTGCTTTCTTAGAGGATTCATACAAAGATTGAGCGTTCAATTGAGAATAGATTAAGAAGTTGAGAAACAAAGTTTATGATTTTATTTGTAAAAAAAAATCCTTATACAACTGGGCATTTTATGTTGCAGACTGAGTGTTATTATTTTGATGGTAGTGAGAGCTAGGGTTTAATTTTTGCAGACCATTGTGGTACATCTTTCAGCCAGCAGCATACCACCCAGCATCCCACTGCTGGATTGCCTCAGAAGCTAATTAGGGTTGGTCCTGGATGGGAGACCAGATGCTTTTGGAAGTGGTGTTGGAGGGCCAGTAGGAAGCACTCTTTCCTCTGGTATAAAAAGCCCAGTGCAGTGATTGGGGACATTGCCCTGTATAGGGTGCCGTCTTTCAGATGGGATGTTAAATGGGTGACCTGACTCTATGTGATCACTAAAGATCCCATTGCACTTATGGTAAGGGTAGGGGTGTTAATCCTGGTGTTCTGGCTAAATTCCCAATCTGACCATCATGACCACCCAATCATACCCAGCTTCTAATTGGCTCATTCATCCCCCTTCCTCTCCCCTGTAACTATTTCCCAGGTTGTTGCTGTAAATTATAATGTGTTCTCAAACTTACTTGGATGTGGAAATAAGTGATGGCTCCATTGTGGTCAATCAAGGCTATTGTTCCCTATTTGTAGGATAGGGTGGAAGACCCCAGCCCTAGAGAAGTTCACTTGAAAATAAATTCTGTCCTGCCCCTCCCTGGCCAGTCCAGGCTCAGACAGTGATCACCTCTTTCTCCATCCTTCTCTCCTTTTCCCCTCCATCTCTTAGACTCCCTCAGCCAGAAAGGCACACATCAGATTGAAATAGTTGACCTCTTAATACTGGGGTTAGCGCCGCACCGACAGCAATTTCACACTCAAGATGGAAGGGAAATGAACAGTGAGGATGCTGGGGGTGACATGGAACCCTGACCACCCCAGTGGACGCCACTCTGACCTCTTCACCAAGCTAGACTGGGCAGGACAGGGTCTATAGAGAGAGAGTGGTACAGGGGCACACACCTGAGAAACTGGCACCCAACTGCCCTCTGATCCCGCAAAAAAACACTAGAGGGACAAGGAACTGACTTACTGTAACGATTCTCCTCTTCCTCTTCATCCGAAGAGGAGGAGCATGGATTGAACCAAGACGCAGCGTTGTGATAAGACATGATATTTAATAAACAAAACAGAAAACACGACGAACACTTGAATAATTACAAAACAATAAGCAACGTAGACAGACCTGGACGACGAACTTACATGAAACTCGAAGAACGCACGAACAGGAAAAATGACTACATAAAACGAACAAACAAACAAAACCGAAACAGTCCCGTGTGGCGTAACATACACTGACACAGGAGACAACCACCCACGACAAACAAAGTGAAAACACCTACCTTAATATGATTGAATGAGATGAAAACCACCTGCCTCTAATTGAGAACCATATCAGGTACCCATAAACCAACATAGAAACACAAAACATAGACTGCCCACCCAAACTCACGTCCTGACCAACTAACACATACAAAACTAACAGAAAACAGGTCAGGAACGTGACATAACCCCCCCCTTAAGGTGCGAACTCCGGGCGCACCAGCACAAAGTCTAGGGGAGGGTCTGGGTGGGCATCTGACCACGGTGGTGGCTCAGGCTCTGGGCGAGGTCCCCACCCCACCATAGTCAATCCCAGCTTACGTCTCCCCCTTAGAATGACCACCCTCCTATTACACCCACTTAATTTACATGGTAACATCAAGATAAGGGGCAGCACCAGGATAAGGTAGCACAGGACAGAGAGATAGCTCAAGACAGAGAGGTAGGTCAGGATAGAGAGGTAGCTCAGGATAGAGGGGCAACTCCGGACTGAAGGGCAGCTCCGGACAGAGAGACAGCTCTGGACTGAGGGGCAGTTCTGGATTAATGACAGCTCCGGGCTGAGGGGCTGCTCATGGCTGGCTGACGGCTCTGGACGCTCATGGCTGGCTGACGGCTCTAGACGCTCATGGCTGGCTGACGGCTCTGGACGCTCATGGCTGGCTGACGGCTCTGGACGCTCATGGCTGGCTGACGGCTCTGGACGCTCATGGCTGGCTGACGGCTCTGGACGCTCATGGCTGGCTGACGGCTCTGGACGCTCATGGCTGGCTGACGGCTCTGGACGCTCATGGCTGGCTGACGGCTCTGGACGCTCATGGCTGGCTGACGGCTCTGGACTCTGGGGACGCACATTAGGCCTAGTGCGTGGTGCCGGAACTGGTGGTACCGGGCTGGGGACACGCATCTCAGGGCTAGTGCGGGGAGCAGCAACAGGATGCGTAGGACTCTGGAGACGCACAGGAGGCTTGGTGCGTGGTGCCGGAATTGGTGGTACCGGGCTGGAGACACGCACCATAGGGCGAGTGCGTGGAGTAGGCACTGGTGGTACTGGGCTGGGGCGGGGAGGTGGCGCCGGAAATACCGGACCGTGCAGGCGTACTGGCTCCCTTGAGCATTGAGCCTGCCCAACCTTACCTGGTTGAATGCTCCCCGTCGCCCGACCAGTGCGGGGAGGTGGAATAACCCGCACCGGGCTATGTAGGCGAACCGGGGACACCATGCGTAAGGCTGGTGCCATGTAAGCCGGCCCGAGGAGACGTACTGGTGGAACTGGACTGGGGCGGGGAGGTGGCGCCGGAAATACCGGACCGTGCAGGCGTACTGGCTCCCTTGAGCACCGAGCCTGCCCAACCTTACCTGGTTGAATGCTCCCCGTCGCCCGACCAGTGCGGGGAGGTGGAATAACCCCCACCGGGCTATGTAGGCGAACCGGGGACACCATGCATAAGGCTGGTGCCATGTATGCCGGCCCGAGGAGACGCACTGGAGACCAGACGCGTTGAGCCGGCTTCATGGCACCTTGCTCAATGCCCAATCTAGCCCTACCAGTGCGGGGAGGTGGAATAACCCGCACCGGGCTATGAACACGTACAGGAGACACCGTGCGCTCTACTGCGTAACACGGTCCACTACCGGCCCACTACCTCTAAGCCCCCCCCCGGAGCCCGCCTGGGGCTGACTCACAGGCTTCCTACCGCGTCGTCGTGCTGCCTCCATTCGCCGATATCCCTCCTCGCACTGCGCCAGAGAATCCCAGGCGGGCTCTGGCACTCGCCCTGGGTCGATCGCCCACCTGTCGATCTCCTCCCACGTAGTGTAGTCCAGATTACGCTCCCATTGCCATTCCTCCTTGCGCTGCTCCTGTTGCCGCTTATCACGCTGCTTGATCCCGCATTGGTGGGTAATTCTGTCACGATCGTCTTTGGGTGAGAGAGAGGACCAAGGCGCAGCGTGTGCAAAATACATCTTCTTTTATTAAAGAAGAGAGAAAAAACAAGAAACGAACAACTATACACAAACTAACAAAATAACAAACTGACGACCGTGAAGCTATACATATAAATAGTGCTGACACAAACACTACACATAGACATACCTAGAAACATTCACTCAACACAAACTCATACACTACACCCAACACCCCCTTTACCATATAACCACCCAAAACGACAAAACACAAACATTCCCCATGTCACACCCTGACCTAACTAAAATATTAAAGAAAACAAAGAATACTAAGGCCAGGGCGTGACACTTACAATCACTGCTACTGACAAACTGACCCCAAAGGTGGAAAGCTACAAGCCCCACTCAGCACAGACAGTCGAATTGAGAGTTAGACTGACGGTTGCTTTAAAATACCCACCGTATCAGTGAAGGTGTAGCTGTATCACTTCTCAATGTCACAGCTCCTGGGCATCAATTTTTTTTTTTCTATGTCTGTAATATAAACAATAGTAGGAAATAAAAAACATTAAATCAAAATGTAAGAATTTGTATGTTATAATTATAAAAATTTCTGTTATCTGTTTCGAGTGTGAATGTGCTTTATGTGTCAGTTTTGTGAATGAACACAGAGACGATGATGACAGTTTGGTTACCCAGCCTCTGGGTTTGAGCTCCTCTGAGTAATGTATTGCTAAGTGGCTGTCAGGTTCATGAAGGAGGGGGGAAAGTGTGCAAATAGAGTGTCAGATCAGCACACCAGGGAACAGAGGTGAGGAGAGAGAGAGTGTGTGTGTGTGTGTGTGTGTGCGTGTGTAATGACTGTTCAACCCACCTCACCAGTCCCAAGAGCCCTCTGCCCCCCTGTCTGTCCTCTCCTCTCCTCTCCTCTCCTCTCCTCTCCTCTCCTCTCCTCTCCTCTCCTCTCCTCTCCTCTCCTCTCCTCTCCTCTCCTCTCCTCTCCTCTCCTCTCCTCTGGTTTCCCGGCCCTGGCTGTCTCTCTGCCTCCCTCTCCTCTCCTCTCCTCTGGTTTCCCGGCCCTGGCTGTCTCTCTGCCTCCCTCTCATCTCCTCTCCTCTGGTTTCCCGGCCCTGGCTGTATCTCTGCCTCCCTCTGTCTGTCCTCTCCTCTGGTCTCCCGGCCCTGGCTGTCTCTCTGCCTCCCTCTCCTCTCCTCTCCTCTGGTTTCCCGGCCCTGGCTGTCTCTCTGCCTCCCCCTGTCTGTCCTCTCCTCTCCTCTGGTTTCCCGGCCCTGGCTGTCTCTCTGCCTCCCCCTGTCTGTCCTCTCCTCTCCTCTGGTTTCCCGGCCCTGGCTGTCTCTCTGCCTCCCCCTGTCTGCTCCTCACTGCTCCCGACTGGGCACAGCTGGAGAGTGGTTCCTTATTCATTCATGAGAGAAGCACCGGATAAATAAAAAGGTTCATTACCGCGCTAAAGTGTTACTAATGACATGTACCTGCCACCAAGCACCTCTGAAAATCTAATGTGACACACTAGAAAATGGAAAATCTATTCCGCTGCACTAGGGCCTCCAGTGATGCCGGCACATATTCAATGGAAATTTACCTCCGCCTGCCCCCCATTTGTGTCTCTCTAAAACTAATATTTACAATCCCATAGCCATTATGTCCTACCAGGCCCTGTGCACCCGCTGTCACGACCTCCATATTAACTGAAAATTGGACTCTGCGAACTTAGCATGGGAGGAGAGCCTCCTCTTTTGAATGAGAAGGGCAGCACCAGAGAACACCCCCCAAAAGATGAATATCGCCTTTCCCCCCTCTCCCCCTAACCCACCTCATCACACAACATTCCATAATTTGACAATCCAACGTCAATATGCACAGTGATATAAAGTATAACCTACAAATGGCACATACTGTAACTACCTCCATCATGTAATATATTTATTACTAAAGATTCATCAGGCACTTTTTAGATTTATTTTATTTATTTATTATTTGTGACATTTTTATCACCAAATCTTTTCTTCACAGGTTATAAAAATGTGTCAATAAACTGGTGCACTTGTCATTAACTTATGTAAATAGACCTCCTAGCCCAGTGTTTAGCAGCAGCCAGGATGTATGCTATTGTAATGATCTAATTAAGACTGTTAAATGCCTACTCCAACTTCTGTTACACAAGCAGTGCTGCATTGAGAAAGCTGTGTGGCTGCCATGGTAACGGGGCTTAAGAGTCTTTTAAGGTGCACTTAAGAGAAATGGTGCATCAGGCCATGGTAACATTATCTTCTGACGGACGCTTGACATCCTCACAGCTAGTGAATGCAATTTTAATACATTTTCAGAAAATAGTAGTGTGCAGATATTGTAGAATCTGATAACAAATATTACCCACATCAGTAAAAGGGAAATGTTGCACCACATCAAGTTCTCTATCCAAAGCTGCATTACTGTCACACCCTGGCCTTAGTTATCTTTGTTTTCATTATTATTTTAGTTAGGTCAGGGTGTGACATGGTGAAGTAGGTGTTTTTGTATTGTCTAGGGTGTTGTTTGGTTTAGGGGGTTAAGTATAGTAGATGGTTTAGTGTTCAGTGTAGGTGTCTAGGAAAGTCTATGGTTGCCTGAATTGGTTCTCAATTAGAGACAGCTGGTTATTGTTGTCTCTGATTGGGAGCCATATTTAAGGCAGCCATAGGCTTTAGCTGGTTGTGGGTAATTGTCTATGTGTAGTGTTTGTGTCAGCACTATTTATATGTATAGCTTCACGGTCGTCAGTTTGTTATTTTGTTAGTTTTTGTATAGTTGTTCGTTTCTTGTTTTTCTCTCTTCTATAATAAAAGAAGATGTATTTTGCACACGCTGCGCCTTGGTCCTCTCTCTCTTGTCAAGACGATCGTGACAGAATTACCCACCAGAATCGGATCAAGCAGCGTGTGAAACAACAACAGGACCCACCTACACAGGACTATTGGAATTGGGAGGAAATTCTGGACCGCGAAGTACCAGGAGAATATAACCGCCCCAAAGCTGAGCTGGAGGCAGCGAAAGCAGAGAGGCGGCGATATGAGGAGGCAGCACGGAAACAAGGCTGGAAGCCCGTAAGTCAAACCCAAAAATTTCTTGGGGGGGGGGCTCTCGGGTAGTTTAGTTGGGTCAGTCGGGAGACGTGAGCCAACTCCTCCTGTTTACCGTAAGGAGCCGGTGAGGGCGGATTTGGAGGAGAGTGACGCAGAGACAGTAAAGGAGTTAATGGAGAAATTGGAGGAGAGAGTTATGAGGGATGTATTGGTTTGGTGCATGAGGCATGGCATCCGTCCGAATGAACGTGTTGGTGACTTAATGTCATCGGGAACAGCTCTCCATACTCGTCCTGAGGTGCGTGCTAGCCGTCTGGTTAAGACAGTGCCTACAGCACGCACAAAGCCTCCTGTGCGTCTCCAGAGTCCTGTGCGTCCTGTTACTGCTCCTCGCACTAGCCCTGTGGTGCGTGTCTCCAGTCCAGTGCCTCCAGTTCCGGCACCACGCATCAAGCCTCCTGTGCGTCTCCAGAGCCCTGTACGCACTGTTCCTTCTCCCCGTACTCGCCCTGATGTGCGTGCCCTCAGCCCGGTACCACCAGTGCCGGTACCACGCACCAGGCCTATAGTACGCTTTGAGAGTCCAGTGTGCCCTGTTGCTGCTCCCCGCACTAGTCCTGAGGTGCGTGCCCTCAGCCCGGTACCTCCAGTTCCGGTACCACGCACCAGGCCTATAGTACGCTTTGAGAGTCCAGTGTGCCCTGTTCCTGCTCCCCGCACTAGCCTTGAGGTGCGTGTCTCCAGTCCGGTACCACCAGTTCCGGCACCACGCACCAAGCCTCATGTGCGTCTCCAGAGCCCTGTACGCACTGATCTTTCTCCCCGCACTCGTCCTGAGGTGCGTGCCCTCAGCCCGGTACCACCAGTCCCGGTACCACGCACTAGTCCTATAGTGCGCTTCGAGAACTCAGTGTGCCCTGTTCCTGTTCCCCGCACTAGCCTGAAGGTGCGTGTCCTTAGCCCGGTACCTCCAGTTCCGGCACCACGCACCAGGCCTACAGTGCGCCTCAGCCGGCCAGAGTCTGCCGTCTGCCCAGCGGCGCCTGAACTGCCCGTCTGCCCAACGGCGCCTGAACTGTCCGTCTGCCAAGCGCCGCATGAACTGCCCGTCTGTAATTGAGCCTTCAAAGCCGCCCGTCTGCCATGAGCCTGCAAAGCCGCCCGTCTGCCATGAGCCGCTAGAGCCGTCCGCCAGACAGGAGCCACTAGAGCCGTCCGCCAGACAGGATCAGCCAGAGCCTTCCGCCAGACCGGATCAGCCAGAGCCTTCCGCCAGACCGGATCAGCCAGAGCCTTCCGCCAGACCGGATCAGCCAGAGCCTTCCGCCAGACCGGATCAGCCAGAGCCTTCCGCCAGACCGGATCAGCCAGAGCCTTCCGCCAGCCATGAGCAGCCAGATCCGTCAGCCAGCCATGAGCAGCCAGATCCGTCAGCCAGCCATGAGCAGCCAGATCCGTCAGCCAGCCATGAGCAGCCAGATCCGTCAGCCAGCCATGAGCAGCCAGATCCGTCAGCCAGCCATGAGCAGCCAGATCCGTCAGCCAGTCATGAGCAGCCAGATCCGTCAGCCAGCCATGAGCCGTCCAGCCAGGATCCGCCAGAGCCGTCATCCAGCCAGGATCCGCCAGAGCCAGCCAGCCAGGATCCGCCAGCCAGCCAGGGTCCACCAGAGCCAGCCAGCCAGGATCCGCCATCCAGCCAGGATCCGTCCCTCAGTCCGGAGCTGCCGTCCCTCAGTCCGGAGCTGCCCCTTATCCTGGTGCTGCCCCTTATCCTGGTGCTGCCCCTTAGTCCGGTGCTGCCCCTCAGTCCGGTGCTGCCCCTCAGTCCGGTGCTGCCCCTTAGTCCGGTGCTGCCCCTTAGTCCGGTGCTGCCCCTTAGTCCGGTACTGCCCCTTAGTCCGGTGCTGCCACTTAGTCCGGTGCTGCCCCTTAATCCAGTGGGGTTAAGTTGGAGGGTGGTCATTTGGAGGAGGCTACGAAAGCGGGTAGTGACTATGGTGGGGTGGGGACCACGACCAGTGCCAGAGCCGCCACCGTGGACAGACGCCCACCCAGACCCTCCCCTAGACTTTATGCTGGTGCGCCCGGAGTTCGCACCTTAAGGGGGGGGTTATGTCACACCCTGGCCTTAGTTATCTTTGTTTTCATTATTATTTTAGTTAGGTCAGGGTGTGACATGGTGAAGTATGTGTTTTTGTATTGTCTAGGGTGTTGTTTGGTTTAGGGGGTTAAGTATAGTAGATGGTTTAGTGTTCAGTGTAGGTGTCTAGGAAAGTCTATGGTTGCCTGAATTGGTTCTCAATTAGAGACAGCTGGTTATTGTTGTCTCTGATTGGGAGCCATATTTAAGGCAGCCATAGGCTTTAGCTGGTTGTGGGTAATTGTCTATGTGTAGTGTTTGTGTCAGCACTATTTATATGTATAGCTTCAGGGTCGTCAGTTTGTTATTTTGTTAGTTTTTGTATAGTTGTTCGTTTCTTGTTTTTCTCTCTTCTATAATAAAAGAAGATGTATTTTGCACACGCTGCGCCTTGGTCCTCTCTCTCTTGTCAAGACGATCGTGACAATTACATGATTGTTTTCTTATAAAAACTGTGAAATAATGATCGTATTCTATGTCAAAATGCTAAGAAAGTGGACATGACCTGTGGAAATAATCAATGAGACTAAACAGAAATTAAGTAATGGACAATACACAGACACAGTGCCTTCAGAAAGAATTCACACCCCTTGACGTATGTGTTACAGCCTGAATTAAAAATGGATCAAAGAAAATAAAAATCTCACCCATCTACATACAATAACCTATAATGACAAAGTGAAAACATGTTTTTATAAATGTTTGTACATTTGTTGACAATGAAGTACAGAAATATCTCATTTACATAAGTATTCACATCCCTGAGTCAATACATGTTAGAATCACCTTTGGCAGCAATTACAGCTGTGAGTCTTTCTGAGTAAGTCTCTAAGAGCTTTGCACACCTGGATTGTACAATATCAGTCATAGATTGTTCTCTCTGCTACCGCACGGCAAGCAGTACCGGATTGCCAAGTCTAGACCAAAAAGGCTTCTTAACAGCTTCTACCCCCAACCCATAAGACTCCTGAACAGCTAATCAAATGGCTATCCGGACTTTTTGTATTGTCTTGTCTTCTGTACTGTCTTCCTTCATTTCACTCTGTAATTAGTTAGTATTGTGGCATAACTACAATGTTGTTGATCCATCCTCAGTTTTCTCCTATCACAGCCATTAAACTCTGTAACTGTTAAACTCTATAACTGTGAAATCACTGAACGGTTTCCTTCTTCTCCGGAAACTAAGTTAGGAAGGACGCCTGCATCTTTGTAGTGACTGGATGTATTGATACACCACACAAAGTGTAATTAATAAATTTACCATGCTCTAAGGGATATTCAATGTCTGTTTTTTTGTTTTTGTTTACCCATCTACCCTCCTTTGTGAGGTATTGGAAAACCTCCCTGGTCTTTGTGGTTGAATCTGTGTTTGAAATTCATTGCTTGACTGAGGAAACTTACAGATAATTAATTGTATGTGTGGGGTACAGAGATGAGGTAGTCATTCAAAAATCATGTTAAACACTATTATTGCACACAGAGTGCGTCCATGCAACTTATTATGTGACTTGTTAAGTTTTGCTGCAGCACCCTCAGCACCCCTACTTCCCGCGGATATGACTAAATATATTCCCTGTGTAACGGATGTGAAATGGCTAGCTAGTTAGCGGGTACGCGCTAGTAGCATTTCAATCAGTTACGTCACTTGCTCTGAGACTTAAGTAGTGTTGCCCCTTGCTCTGCAAGGGCCGTGGCCTTTGTGGAGCGATGGGTAACGATGCTTCCTGGGCGACCGTCGTTGATGTGTGCAGAGAGTCCCTGGTTCGCGCCCGTGTCGGGGCGAGGGGACGACGTAAAGTTATACTGTTACATGTTGCTATCAAAGTCATTCTTAAGGGCATGTTAAACAGAGCAAATGAAATGTAACCATATCTTATAAGTGATCTATCATAAATTATGCTATTTGGGCCTGAATTGCATTTGCAAAGTCATCAACAGCTTTTGTTTCAATTCAACCCAGGGTTCAACTAAAAATGGACAGTACATATGGGCCTAGGGTTTCAAGCTTTGTTTGATTATACATTTAATTTTCAAGTTAATAATTAATAACTTGGATTCATGTCTCCATCTCAACCAAAAATATAATTTAAGGAATAGGACTAAATCAAATGAAACTTTAAATGCACTTTACATAAAATGTGATTTCGATTTAGTCCTTTAACTTCGATTCTTGGTTGAGATGCAGACATGAATCCAACATATGTGGAGCGGCAGGTATCCTAGTGGTTAGAGCGTTGGACTAGTAACCGAAATGGTTGCAAGATCGAATCCCTGAGCTGACAACATAAACATCTGTTATTCTGCCCCTGAACAAGGCAGCTAACTCACTGTTCCTAGGCCGCCATTGAAAATAAGATTTTTTTCTTAACTGATTACATAGTTAAATAAAGGTTTTAAAAAATGAATTATTACTTTGAAGACAAACTGGAATTAAAGTCAAGGGCACAAAATATATATCTCCTTCAAATGTTGATATTTGGTTGCATTGACAACCAAACACAGTTTAATATCACTTTTGCAATACAGTAAATAGCCTAATAACAAATGATATGTTGGATTCAAGTCTCCAACTAAACCAACATTAAAGTTAAAGAATAGGATTAAGCCAGTGGCTCAGATGAAACTATGCAAGCATTAAATATCCTTTACATTTTTATATTTGGTTGCATTAATAACCAAACACAATTCAATATTACTTTTGTAATAAAGTAAATAGCCTAAAATTGAGACTATTTTAGAAACTAATGTCACAGTATTTATTCAACCTTAACATGAGTAACACATCCATGGCCACAGGTTAGCCTACAATGACTATACACGTATTCTAATGTCATCATAGAAAGTGTGCCTGTTCAAGATAGCATGCAAATGTCACAGGTCAGTGGAGAGCTTCACAAAGATCTTCACAATTTCTTATAATAATCTGTGCAGAATCTCGAACAGCATTGATCACTTCCAGGTCATTTGGTTGTGCTATTATATGAAGCACAGTGATAAAACATTAAGTTGTTGTATGAATACAACATATCTGACATTGTGTTCCCATTTGAACTTTGTTGTGCTTTTAAATATTTGAAAGCGGTGGTAACACATTTAGAAAACAGCTAAACCAAAAATCAGACATTTTTTCCACTTTGGTTGTGCTTTTATAGTAGATGGTTGAAAGCATACATAGTTGCATTGGGAATTCAACAAACTTCTGACTGTCTTTTTGAGTGGGTAGATAAAGGTTGAAATATTATTGATCAACTTCTCTACCAAATATTACCCACATTTCCACATTAAATTGACTTGGTGTACCCACTGGGCAGTCTTTATCCACCAATACATCATTATGTGTTTTATTTATAATTTCATGATATGAACCAGTAATGAATTCATAATTAAGCCCAATATTATTTCATTTAAAATGGTAAAGCATATGCAGCTCCTGCTGCTATCAACAATCAAATAATAAGTGATATGCAGCGAGTGTCCTGGAACATACAGTATGGTGCTCCTCGCCTGTCAGTCTGCATTACGTTCCCCTGGTAGCCAGCTGCATATTGTTGTCCCCTCCCCGGCCCTCCCAGCCTAGAAGACCTGTTGGTTGAGTCTTAAGGGCCCTCTAATTAAATCAGTGGCCCCATCAGCGTCTCAGCAGAGACTCAAATTACTGTTTGCTCAACATGTCTGCCATTTTGACTGATTAATTCATATGACGCCAAACCAAATGTTCTGCCTTGTTTGTCATATTACAACCAAGCTCTGCACTCTCCTCCCCAGCTATTTAATGTTTTCTGGCTCTGAGACTGTCTGCATGAAGTATTTCTGGATAGCACTAATTTGTTAAATCAAGTTTAGGATGAATCAAGAAGACTCCTACCTAAAAGTTGCTTGTTGAAGAATGTTATAAGACCACTAAAGGAAACATAATTTCTTAGAGTAGATTAGCTGGTAATTGCAACTATTTGAAATACTACCAGGGAGAGATTAGGATGAGGTTGTTAACGTGAACATATGATTATCAGATAACCCACTTAAGTTAGAATATTATCAACATATCCTCTCTTGCCTAACATGCAGACATGCATGGAATACTGTAGGGCAGGCCTGGCCATCATATTCATGTATGGCCCTCCAAACACCTTCTGTAAAAGATACAGGTACGCTGAGCCTCTCGTCCTCTGTCTCTGTGTTGTGTATTTATTTTCGACATATTCTTACACCATCATATTCATGTATGGCCCTCCAAACACCTTCTATAAAAGGTACGCTGATACAGTATACAGTATAAAGAATAAAAGTACAAATAAAGGTACTTTGCAAAATAACCTATTAAATTAAAACCAAAACAAAAGTCATATTACAGTTTTTTTTATTGCTTTGGTACTATTTTCATAGGTATGTGGTAAAATGTTCACAATACTTAGTACAAACTCAAAACAGATAATCAAAGACTGTTTTTTCAAAACTTTAAGCACATTTGCAATTGACTAAGTACAACACACAAACTATCACAATAACTTTTTTCACTAAACCTAATCAGTGTTTAACCTGGTGAACCTATATATTTCTACTGTGTATGGATTTTGAGAACTACAGAAATAAAATGTTTGTTTGTAAAGTATAAAAATCTAAATGACATGTATAATACATGATAACCATTAATAATGACTACTTGTTATGACTACCAGGCCGTATTACAACCGGACGTGATTGGGAGTCCCATAGGGCGGCCCACAATTGGCCCAGGTTTTGGCCGTCATTGTAAATAAGAATTTGTTCTCAACAGACTTGCCTAGTTAAATAAAGGTAAAATAAAATAAAAAATGTCTAATTCATTTCACATAGTGGTAACCACAATTGGTCATCATATAGAAGGGGATGTGTGGAAACTTGACATTTCTTTCAACATGGAGCAGGATAGACAGCAAGGGAGAGGAAGAACTCAAAGAGCTTGTGGACAAGGGGCCCGTCAGAGATGTCAAAGAGGTAGGCATGGGCCCCATCAAAGAGTTCAAAGAGGTGGACATGGGCCCCGTCAAAGAAGTGGACATCAGAGAGCGGGAGGCAGAGGGCAGGGAACTGTCTGATGAAGTCCAGGCCATCGTAGTTGACCATGTCAATTCGATCATGAGAACATTTCGCCAAGAATATGCACCATGGTTTACCATTACATTTACAGTAAATTACATTTTGTAATGCATGCAAATTGACCAAACATGTTACAGTATTCTTACAGTATGATATATTGACAGTATACCCCATGGTGGTGGCCATGTGCTGACCAACCAGCAGGACTGGGCATTGGTGGAAATGGTGAGGGCCAGGAATGACATCCACCATGCATAGATGGTTCAGGCATTGTTTTCGGGCCCATCCCTGATTCTGCCCACATATTTTCTTTTCTGCCCCCTAATATCGCCATCCCCTTAAGCGTGCTACCCTCCTTCTGGCCATGGATGAGGCATGCGATGACATCAATGCAGACCAATGCCAAGCTTGGATTCGCCATGTCAAAAGCTTTTTCCCGCGATGCATGAATGGGGACATTCAATGTGATGTGGATGAAAATGTATGGCCAAATGCTCAAGACAGGCTTGATGCAAATGAATGTGTGCTAAACATTATGTTTATTTTCATTGATTTAATTTGTTTCATTTAATTTCTTACATTTGATTACAGACAGTACACCCATGTTGCAATTATCTGAAAGATCTAATGTATTTTTTTGCATGAATGATTGTAGAGGACGTGTTCCATGATCACACCTTTGATTACACATTGGATAGATACAGTATTATGGAAATGATAGATTTTCTGTACATTTTGTTGGGTAATGTAAGTGTATTTATTATTGTGAAAACTCTACTGTAATTTACAGTATTGTAGCATATTACTTTCATCACTTCTAAGGGTGATTTGAAACACGTATCTTGCATTGTTTGCTATTGGATGAACTGGTAGTTAAAACGACTAAATTGAAAATATATAATTAAGTTGAGTGAGTAAACCAATGTTCTCATTACATTTCAGAATAAACGTATATTTTTAATCAATAGTTGTGTGGTGAGAGATGTTTACAATCCAAAGGAATGCACAATGACAGGTTTTGAATTGTGACCAGTTTTGTACTGAAAATAGCACCAAAGCAATTTAAAAAACGGTATTTATTGTAGGTGTGTTACCATTACAGGCATGTTGGTACATACAAGTAATTGTCCACAGCGAAAGAGATAACTGTGGCGTAATAGAAGGATTGCCGATTGGTCATACAATTATCAACACCTTCTGGCTCAAACATAATTTCGTTACTGTAATATGTAGACTTACAGTAAAATAACTCTCAAGGCTAAATAATATTTATGCACATCTCTTACTCCTACCTAAATGTGGGAGGATGTTTTCAACACTCTCAGATGAGTGATTTCCTCCTGGTATTGGATTCCCACCCTCCCTCGCTACACTAAGAGGGGACAACTTCAAAAGCCTCTTTTCAGCAGCCTGGCACCCCAGGTCCCTAATTATGCCCATAATGGAAGGTAACTGTGCTCTGTGCTGTGGCTGCCAGTCTCTGCCAGGGGGGGATATCCACCCCCCTCCCCTCTGCTGTGCCCGGGACCATGAGTGTATTTAGCGGTGAGTGTGTGTTTATGTGTGTGCGTGTGTGTGTGAGTGTGTGTGTGTGTGTGTGTGTGTGTGTGTGTGTGTGTGTGTGTGTGTGTGTGTGTGTGTGTGTGTGTGTGTGTGTGTGTGTGTGTGTGTGTGTGTGTGTGTGTGTGTGAGAGAGAGAGAGAGTGAGAGAGAGAGAGAGAGAGAGAGAGAGAGAGAGAGAGAGAGAGAAAGAGAGAGAGAGACAGAGACAGAGAGACAGAGAGAGAGAGAGAGAGAGGAGGCAATGGCTTGGCCAACTCTTCTCTACTTGGCCAACAGGCACAATAAGAAGATCAGGAGGAGAATGAGAAATGCTCAGTGTTGGTTAAACGCTCTGTGTGTTGTAAGATCGCAGGCCTTAAATGACAGCCATGGAAAAGAGCTTCCCTACGGTCCTATAAACCACATTAGCCACTAGCCAGGCAGTTGATTTAGGCTTATGTGAGGAGACCTCCCCTGAAGACCAAACTGCAGTGCATCTGTGAATGAGGGATGGGAAAATGTTCTGTATGAGTGGTCTGGTCGCTAGGAGAGTCGAGCATAGACATGGAGACTTATTAAACACACACTTCAGCATGTATGAATTTGATAACTCCATTAACATGTTACTTTGCACTTGGTGATGTCTATATATACCGTTCATGGGATATGTTGGCCGAGATATTTATTTTTTATTGTCAGGCACAATCCTAATTTACATTATTATTAAATTCTGGATATTAGGAAATTAATTTAAACCTATCTTCTTCTGAGGTTAATGAAGTGCCCATAAGAAGCTTTGACTCAGCATGTGGTTGTTAACAGTAGCCCTCTAACCTTCTGCCCAAAGGTCAGTCTTCTACCTCACACTCCACACTGACTGGCTTCCTCAGTACATTCAGTTGAGAACGGAGTCCATGACAAATCCCTTACTCTCAGCAGATAAAGGAGGAGGGCTTAAACCTGTTACAGTCAGCTTCTCACCTGGATCATAAGAGCTCCCACTCAGGCCATGCAAACCGATCCCCTCTCTTTCTCTCCCCAGCCGTCTAGAAACCTCCAGGATGGTCCCTCACAAAGACCTGGTATAAAGTCCCCTGCGTGTTCGCTTATTGAGTTACCTCTAGCTAAGCTCTGAGCGAGCACACACAATGGCAGGCGGTGATGACGGCGCAGGCCCTAACCCCTCGTCCCCGGCCTTTCCCCCTGCCTCATTTCCTTGCGGCGGCTGCCATTTCACAGCTGTTAGCCAGCAACTCTCTTTGTCATGATTACTGACAAATTAATAGATGCCTCCTGGTAATCAGCTTTCATTAGGCCTGTCAAAGCGTCAACGCCGTTCGCACACCGCCACTGGACACGGGGCGATCACCTCCCAGCCCCAAGACACTACAGAGGACGAGCGGCATGAGGCAGCACTGTCCAGTGCTCTCCACTGCTGTGTCCATGGTGTGGCTAAAGTGTTGGTAACCAGGGCATTAGCACGCTCCTCATTGGCCCAAGGGTTAGTAACGTGGGCATTAGCAGTGCTCCGTGTGGCACTGCTAGATGGTGGTCATTGTGGGAATGGTATAAAAACTGTTCTTTCTGCTGGGGTGTAATTGGGCCTAGCATGCTCCAAATGGACTGTGAAATGTATGGGTGGGTGTAAAATAATTGATTTTCCTCCAAATGCAGAATCCAGGGTAGGGCTGTTTAGTGAGTCATTTACAAGAGCAGTTCAACCCTGGCTGGGCTGACTGACAAGCATATCTGTGAATGGTTTGTTCCCAGGGGCTCAGACAGAGATAACACACACCTGAGACCCCGGAGCAGAAGACCAGGTCAGACCCTTTACTACGGACAAGACTGCAAAGATATACTGCATGTGAAACGCATGCACGCACAAACGCTCTCTCTCTTTATCTCTCTCGCTGCAACACTCACATTAGCAGTAAGAATATTTTCCGTCTCAAATACAGAAACACTAACCTACGGTGAATAGAACGGCCATGGAAGTGATGGAAAAAAGGTCAGGACTCTATTGAATAATTCTGACTTTTCAATAATTCTGACTCAAATATTTGGCCTATTCAGTTTGTTTAAATTGCAGTACCCGAAATGAACCAACTCGTCTCTCTTCCAGTAAGTTAGTGTGACAGACAGAGGAAGTCGTCATTTCAAGATGCAGATTAGCCACCGTGGTCCTTTTGCGTAGTGCATGACCACCCCCACCTGCTGGAGAGACAGAGAGGGTTGGGATGGGATGGTGGGATGAATGGGATGGATGGGATGGTGGGATGAATGGGATGGTGGGATGGTGGGATGGATGGGATGGTGGGATGGTGGGATGGATGGGATGGTGGGATGGTGGGATGGATGGGATGGATGGGATGGTGGGATGGATGGGATGGTGGGATGGTGGGATGGATGGGATGGTGGGATAGGGACGAAATGTGGTAGTCTGTAAGACAGGATATAGTCTCACCCTCCACATATTTAGTGATTTTTCTCCACTGGTGCCTGAGGCCACTCAAACAATAGCTGTACGTTAGCCAGCCTAATCTAATATAAACTGACCAATGTTACAACAAAAAAGCATTTCATTCACTGTGCCAACATTGGGCTCAAAATCCACACAAAAGCTCATTGGAAAGATCCCATGGCTAACCTATCTTTATGGAGAAAATTAGTTTCACCTCCGATTTGAAGAATTTCATGTAAAGCAAAAAACTAAACTAATTGCATTTACATCTCTGTAATTGGAATTTACGGGACTCACAAAGATGTTTTACTGCTTGTTTTTTAGCTTTCTCAAGGCATGCCTTGCCAGCACAAATCGTGGTTGGTGGTCCACCTTAATCCAAGTGAATATTGCACATTGCAACAGTATGTTACAAATTGCATCAAACAATTTTCAAGATTTATTTTACCATCAAGACAATGGCCACAAATTCCATTTATTCAAACCCATATTGTGTAAGAGAGGGCCCTGTGTTTACATGAAGGTAATTACAGTGGGATTTGATGTAGTGATGTGCCCAGAATACCCCGGCTTTAGATCAGAGCTGGCTGCTCCACCCCATTAATACCATATGGGAAACCCAGCTGTGATCAGAATTGGAAGAGCGAGAGGGGAAATCCATTTCATTTGCAGGATTATTGGTGGAACCGCGATGCTGTTGGTATGAAACATAAAGTCTCATTTCAGACGTTAGGGACAGAAGTAGATCGAGTAGTCTCGATTGTTTGTTTTATTAAAGTCTCATTTCAGACGTTAGGGACAGAAGTAGATCGAGTAGTCTCGATTGTTTGTTTTATTCAATGAAACATTAATGAAATTGAGAAGCCTGTATATAATATTTTGCCCCCCCCTGCTTTGCACCTTAGAAAACCTTAGGAGAGATTTGTAATGCTTCAACATTGAACATTCTTTTTGATCAGTATACTGCAATGAACCATAATATTCAGTTAACTGAAAGCTTATGTTACACATTTGGATTGAATCATGGATAAATATTATTGTGTTGTTGTTTATTTGTTTATTATTTATATTTTACCTAGGCCATTAAAAGTTATCTGTGGTATTACAGTACTTCACATGCAACCATTGCCAATTATATGAGATAGACATGTTGGCAACGAGGAGAGAACTGCCATGTCCCTCCTCTCCCTTGTTCTCCGCCTGTTAACATGGGTGTTAGGAAGTATTCAGGCTGGTGTAGTAGGGAGGTGTTACTGTTCACTATACATGAAAAACTATAGTATCTGGACCTGCATGGCAAGATGAGAGAGAGAGGGAAGATTTTCCCAGGGTTCTGACAGCACAACAGCTGGATCTGTCCACTCCACTCCCTCCTTTCTTCCCTCCATCGCCTCTCTTTTTCTTTCTCTCTCTCTCTCTCTCTCTCTCTCTCTCTCTCTCTCTCTCTCTCTCTCTCTCTCTCTCTCTCTCTCTCTTTCTCACTCTCTCTCTCTGTGCCCAGTGCCAGCTCTGTATTTCCCACATGTTTGAGACAGAAGTAGGAGTGATGCCATGCCAGGTGGGTATAGCTTGCAGTTGTGACAACAGGGTTTTGACACAGCACAGCCCTACAGGCAGATGAGACCATTTTGAAATAAGAAAGTTGAGAGGCATTCTTCTAGACAGAACTAAAGGTAGCCTCTCGTAACATATGAATCAACTAGCCGGCCAGTCAGCTTACAAGATTTGGTTCTGGGTGCCAAGATTAGTATGAAGGTACTATACCTGTAAAGCATGTAAAGACCTCATAGAAAGTGCTCTTTGTACGAATGCCTGTTAAGTTGCTCAATTCATAATAGTCCCATCTGTGATGTTCTACTATTGAGGTTGTGGAGAGGTTCAGAAAGGTGTGAGGTTTACATTGGTAGCCAGGGTTAAGTGATATTTGGGGGTTTGTGGGTCTTTCTTCCTGATGTCATTTCCTTTGTTGAGAGCAGATGTTGTGTGTTCCAGTGTGAGTGTAAAAGCAAGCCTACACATGTTACTGTCACTGTACCATTACAGCTGGAGAAGGAAGTTATGTCATCAAGGGACAGCTGGCTCCAATATACACAACTGTGAGAAAGTGTGTGAGCTGCTCGGGGTGTAACCATTACTCCTTTTTTGTTGTTGCACATTTTCCTCTTATTCCTGAACCTTGGGTGGGACACACTTGAGCCCACACATACATTCACAGGCAGACGCAGATATGCATATGTATGCGCACCATAAAGGCACGCACGCATGCACACACAATGTTTCTCTAGTAATTGGTCCCACTGCTTTCCAGTGGTAATGATTATTAATGACTACTATTGATTATTGGTTCAGCTGATGATGATAACGGAAGATAAAGGAAATTGTAGAATTCCAGCATGCAGCCTCTGTATTTTGAGAGGGCGAAAGCTGAGCCAAGTGAAAAAAAGAATATGTGGGCTTGTGCTGCATGTCTGTGAGTGAGCGGCCAGGGTTTTGATATAGGCCTGCTGCGGGCTGGGTGAAGCGAGAAACAGAGAGACAGACAGAGAGAGAGACAGAGAGACAGAGGTAGAGACACAGAGAGAGAGAGAGAGAGGAGGGGGGGGGGCTGTCTGGGAAAAAGAGCTGAAGCTCCGTATTGGGGCTTAAGTCTTCATCCATCTTAATAATAAGCAACTAAACACCCCTCCCACTCTCTCTGCGTCTGGTCTTGGGAGCTACCTGGAGGCCCTACACAGAGCCAATTTAATAATGCTCTCCTCCAAGCGCTTTGCTGTGGCATGGACTGCTGGCTGGAGAGGGCCTGGGGTTGCACTGGTGCACTCTGGGAAGAAAGAGGACCGTACTGGGCTTAAGGCAGTGTTGTGGAGGGTTAAATGTATCTGTCTTAACAGTCAACATATATATTCAGAATTCAGATTTCATGAGTCAGATTTCAGTATATTGATCCCCCCACCTCTATTGATATTCAATTGCAGTTAAATGCAGTACAACTACATTTCAATAAATAATATAACCACTGTAAGTAGTCATTAATTCTGTTCTGCTTACACCTTGATGTGAATGGGAGGGCCACTTACACAGTAATGAAAGACTTGTTCTGATGTTGTCACTGTTTAACTGTAATGAAAAGTAGCATCCCTATTTGCTTTGCCTCCTGTTTGTTTGCAGATAATGCAGACAATCAATAGGGAGAGTAGTTAAGTGTATTATACATTACAGAGAGCCACCTCGCTCCTGGCCTTGATCCTGCTGCTGCCACTTTGGGTTATGTTCAGAGTAAAGTACTTTAACCAGGGATCATGGAGCATAACAGACTGCAGACCTACTTTGCATATAAAGTAAACAGCAGCATAATATGGGGAGCCTTAGCAAAACTAGACGGCTGTACTGTACACACATTGACATGTCCAATCACTTGAATTTACCACAGGTGGACTCCAATCACGTTGTAGAAACATCTCAAGGTTGATCAATGGAAACAGGATGCACCTGAGCTCAATTTAGAGTCTCATAGCAAAGGGTCTGAATACTTGTGTAAATAAGGTATTTCTGTTTTTTATTTGTTATAAATTAGCAAAACTTTCTAAAAACCTGTTTTCGCTTTGTCATTATGGGGCCATTTTAGAATAAGGCTGTAACAAAATGTGGAAAAGGTCAAGGGGTCTGAATACTTTCTGAATGCACTGTATGTAGTATTGTCTGATGTCCACTTTACATGTATAGCCTACCTTTATGCCAACAACCATGTACAAAAAAGTATACAATTATTAGTTTAATTGTATTGTTTTATATACAGAAAGACTTAAATAATACAGGAAAATTCCACATGTTGTTGGAGAGAACGGAATATTCAATGCTTAAACGCTATGTTAAGGTTCTCTCTTCCATGTCCTCAAGCCTTAAGGTGAAGATCCATGACTTTTATTTTCCTCTCAAAGCGTCTCAGAGCCCAGCAAACAAACTGTTGTATGGATGTACCATTGATTTCACATTCACACGTCCAGACTTAAAGGGACTATGGGATTGCCCATGAATCCCAAATCTGTGTGCAACCAACCCACAGCCTATAAAGTCGACATCCACTCTCTTCTGTAAACTGGCAAGATTATTCACTCAACAGGATCTCCCCCCTTTCATCCTGCGAACTACAGGCCAATCCGTCCGCTGACAGCCCAGTGATAGCATACAGATGGAAATGAAATGGTGGAGTGGAGTGGTTCTGTTTGTCAAAAACAGCAGGGCTGGCTGGCTGGCTGGCTGGCTGACTGGTTGCAGAGTCTGAATCCTCGCAGTACTGTACAATGCTGGGAAATTTACAGCCAGCTTGGCTTCTGATGAACTACTGCTCATCACTCAAAACAATGTACACCACACAGCTGCACGTGGCACACACTGTAACACAACTCATTACCTAAACATACATATAGGCCTACTGTGACCATAAAAGTATCCCTCCCACTCCTATACTGTACACCTCACTACACAACATCTGATGGAATGGCAAGCACACACAGACACACTCTAACACACACAGACACACTCTAACACACACAGACACACTCTAACACACACAGACACACTCTAACACACACAGACACACTCTAACACACACAGACACACTAACACACATCATTTTTTGTTGTTGTATTGTTTGTATTATTATATAAAACAAAATGTTTGTATTGTTTGTATTTCGTAGTATTTTAAATGTATGTGACTGTCCTTGTCATGTTTTGTGTTTTTTTGTGGAACCCAGGAAGAATAGCTGCTGCCTCTGCAAAAGCTAATGGGGATCCTAATAAACAAATAAACACCTCACAGTTTTAAGACAAATAATTGTATCGTTATACATGGAAGACACTAAAGCAGTACGCTCAGGGCTCTGATGTGCCACCATTTTGATCACATATGCTCCTTAATATTTTACTGTGCGACCTGGAATTGTTTTATAGGAGCACAAGTTTGTCTCTAAAAACAATAACCCAGATAATTATTAATCTACCTTCCCAATGAAAACTAGTTTGAAAATGTATGTTTGAACATATATGTTGAAATTGAAATGATTTCTGAACGATACACCATCCTGCCTTGTTAACAACATGAACGAGCGGCACAGATTAGGCCTACTGTTCGATTTGAGAGAGGCACTCCTCCCTCACCTCTTTTGCCTGTTCACGTCATGGGCCATAAACCGGTGCACCGCGGTTCATTTTAATCAAACTCCCTCGTAGACAGCTCTCTTGCAGGTCATCATCACACACGTTCTAAAGGACAGTGTACAGTTTTCTATAGAAAAATAGTGCTTTTACATCATGTAGAATCCTAATATTCCACAAATTACCTTTTAATTTCAATGACAGGTATTTGTATAAAAATGTTAGCTTTTTATAATAAACAAATGTATTTACATAGTTATATATTACTTTCTAAGGCACATCATGTGCTTCAGAAGTAGCTAGAATTCATATAGGCAAAGCTGTATCTCAGTGGAAGTTAAAAAATCGTATTTTCTGGTGCTCCTAAATTGTATGTTGCGCTCCTAACTTTTTTAAATTGGTAGCACCAGTGCTACCAATGAAAAATGTTCATTTAGAGCCCTAAATACACTACATTTTGAAGTGAAAAGTGAAATAGCAGAGATGGAAAATGCAAAAGGACCAGTTGACCTTTGATTGACCATAGAATTAGAACACATTTTGAAACTCTCTGTATGTCCCATCTATAGCAACAATCTATGCATTTGTTTTCGTTGAGCACTCCATATTGTAACATGTTTTCTTATCTGTGTAGTTATCAGTTTTATCAGGAAATACCTTATTGAGCCATATGAAGAATATCTTCCTTCCATTTATAGTCATTATTATTCCAGTGCCCATCAGATTGCACCATTGGTGAAGCAATCACATTGACCATCACTGAATAATACCACAATTATTTAGGTCTATTTGCAAGTTCTCTCCTCCCTCTTATCAGCAAACAGAGTGTTTTTCTCTTTTCTTAGGGGTCGAATGAAAGGCCCCATCTCTTTTCTTGTGAATCAAGGCGCAGGAGAGGCCTGGTCCTGGACTGATTCATGTCCGCACACTGGCAGGATGTTATGCATGGATAATTGATTGTGGGAGCAGCATGGCCACCGTTGGATCTTGATGGTGCTGCCGAAATGTCACTTTACTGATGTTACAGCGGTGCAGATATTAAAGGCACTGCTCTCAAAGGCTTCCATCCCAGCCTCATCCTCTCCCACTGTGTCTGGGAAGACAGCGCTCTTCTGTTTGTCAGGGTTTCATTTCAGACAGGCACATCTCGCATGCCCAGCCTTATCTGCACAGGACAGCGCACCCCCTTCAAGAAGAGGCATTGAACATTTCCAATCATAGGAATATATCACCTTTCTCTTTTAAGTGGAAATCAAAAGTATGTGAATAGAAAGAAAAAAACGGACATAATTAAGATACCACTGTATCTGTCCATAGGTAGTTTATATCCAAATGCCAGAAAAATTACACTCCAAGCTGAAAGTGTCCATTCCAACAATAATAAAAGAGCATTAATTTCAGGAAAATATTTTCATGCTAGTTTTGAGAAGTTGTTGAGGGAAAATTGTTTGGAAATGTTTTAGACATTGAAGTCACATTTACTATAAAAAAGTGTGGGATTAAATGTGAGGAATCCGGTTAATTTGAGCTGGAGTTAGTGGATAGAATAGCAAAAGCATACCAGGGACAGGTAAACTATGTTAATCTACAAGGTTTATACTGGTAAAAATAGAATAAACCTGCATGCCTCTTCGCTTGCACAAAGCCCCTGGTTGAGGCCAATTATTTCCAAATACAATGAAAGTAAGAAATAATATTTTACCTCCAAATTTCAGCCCTTATCAATAATAGCTGGGGCACCTGAACCAATTGTTATTTGTAGAACCAGCTTACACACAGCCATCTCACTGGGCACAGACGTCAGTTCAACATCTAGTTTTGATTTACATTTGGTCGAGTTGTCAACTAACGTGAATTCAACGTTAAATCAACAAAACATTTCAAATCATTGGATTTAGGTGAACATTTGGGTGAAAAAAGACAACAATCCATTACGTTGATAACTTTTTTCAAATCTAATCAGTTTTCTATGTTGATTCAATATCATCACATTTCATTTTTTTAATGAAATGACGTGGAAACAACGTTGATTCAACCAGTGGGATGCCACTCAATGAGGTAATACAGTTATCTCCAAAAGTATTGGGACAGTGGCACATTTTTGTTGTTTTGGCTCTGTACTCCAGGACTTTGAATTGTGGTTAAATGGCAGACTAACATCTTTAATTTGAGGGTATTTTCATCCATATCGGGTGAACCGTGTAAAATGTGCAGAACTTTTCGAACATAGTCCCAACATTTTAGGAGACCAAAGGTATTGGGAAAAATGTACTTATATGTGTTTTAAAGTAGTAAAAAGTTTAGTATTTGGTCTCATATTCCTAGTACGCAATGATTATATCAAGCTTGTGACTCTACAAACTTGTTGGATGCATTTGCTGTTTGTTTTGGTTGTGTTTCAGATTATTTTATGCCCAATACAAATGAATGGTAAATAATGTATTGTCATTTTGGAGTCACATTTATTGTAAATAATAATAGAATATGTTTCTAAACACTTCCACATTAATGTGGCTGCTACCATGATTATGAATAGTTCTGAATGAATTGTGAGTAATGATGAGTCAGAGAGGGGTATGATATTTATGCCTCTGTAACTTTCTCAATTATCATTACTCACGATTCATTCAGGATTATCCGTCATTTCTAAACGATTCACCTGAGATGGATGAAAATACCCTCCAATGAAAGCTGACAGTGTGCACTTTAATCTCATAGTCATTGTACTATGTATTATTTCTAATCCAAAGTGCTGGAGTACAGAGCCAAAACAACAAAAAATGTGTCATTGTCCCAATACTTTTGGAGTTCACTGTATGTATCATACTTTAGTGTGATCTAAATGATCATACAGTCAATCTTTAGTGTAGTTCTGTGGATATGATAAGAAATAAGGAGAGGGAGTGAATTGAGGCCTCTGTTTCTCTGCCTTACCAATATACTTCAATCAACAATTAGAAGCATCGGCTTTTCCATATAATCAAGTGTGAATGAACATGTAAGCTTAGCCAAGTATTAACAGAATTTGGCCTTTCCTCCACACACAGTGGGCCTTGCTGGCGTGTGAATTCACACTAGCGTGACTAAGGTAAAAGGCAAAAAGCTTGAGGAGGGGAAAGGACCTGAAACAGACAGGCGGGAGAGACCATAATATTGGGGTTTTGTATTGAAGAAGGGAGAACATTGATAGTCACCATATGTGTGTAGTGCATAGACTGGGGGTCTACAGTAAATTACATTACCCAACCCACAACGTGAGCCAACTGAGAGATGTGCGTAACATGGCCTGAGATAGCTATCGTGTGAAAAGTGGGCTGCTGTGTGTGAGAGCCATGCCCTGATCGGTCATGCTGTGTTTTTGGGGAGTGACAGAGGAAGCAGCAGCTGCATGGTTCACCTGTCCTGTCCTGTACACGGCTCTCCATCAACACTGACTCTTCCCTTTTCATAGGCCGGCATCTTCCCTTGTGTACAATCAAAGGAATGTCACATGTAACATTTATCTAATGTGACAACATTTACAAGATCTCAGTCCCACTGTTTTGCAGACATGTAGAATGATATGGTTTTCCATTTGTTTAAGTCCACAGCGATTTAAGAATGATACGCATAAACATAGGCCCCATGACCTCCAGTCACCAGGTTACCAGCAAACAGCTATGTACTTAAACTATATGTAAAGCCTAATACAGACATTTTTTTAACTGCACATTAATTCAAACATGCTTTCTCATTGCACAGGAAGAATGTTGTCAGAAAACCTGGAAACTCTTGCGAATGGAGAATTAAATTGTTTTCACATACAGTACATTTACTTGGTTAAGGGTAGATACTCAGAGTACTTAAGCCACTTAAGACTACTGTCACTCTGTGCTTATCTAATGTGAATATTCTGAATGCAGCCACTCAGAGTCTATCAGCGAGCCACAGAGCACCCTGTGAGAGAGGAGAGAGAGCGGACCAGAGGGAAGCACAGGCAGGGGAGACCTCAGCAGAGCAGAGCAGGGTCGGGGAGCGGCCCGTGGGCATGGCCTCTCTCTCTGTCACCACTTCGTTAGGCACGAAACACTAATCCTGCTTGTGTCTTTATTACCCTCTCCGTGGAGGAGCAGGCTAGGGGGTGGCTGGGGGTGGGGGGTACCGCTGCAGGGACCAGTCATCAGCATTAGTGTTTGAAGATAGGCCATGCTGCATGGCATTAGGGGATCTAATGGAGGCAGAGAGAGAGAGATATAGACACTAACAGAAAGAGAGAATGCATAAAAAATGGGATAGAAAGAGAAAGAGGGGGGGGGGGGGAGAGATAGGCAGTGTCACTTGTACCCCCCTCAAAATAGTTTGGGAGGGGGCATAGTCTGAGGGCAGGGAGATTACTGCAACCATAAACGGCTCTAGGGCAATTGTGTGTTTGAGTCGTTACACACACTCTAATCAAAACAGCACATTCATGAGCTGCTGCTTCAATTTGCAACATTGTCTCTGTTGGATGTAAACAACATGTTCTCAACTGGATTTACATGGATATCTTTGAGCACATAAAAACTTGGAAAATAAGTTATGTGAGTGGTACAATTTAATTCTGTTTGACTTGATGATAAGTATTATGTTGTTTCTAACTTTTGTTAGACCAAGGGAGTGAAATTAGTTTTATTTTATGGTATCCATTGGACTGCAAACACCGACAATATGAAAGTTCGGAAATCTAAGTTCCCTGAAATCGAGGTTCCTTGTTGAAAGTTGAAGTTACTGAGCTGGCGCCATCTTGTGTCTGTTGAATGGCCATCTGCTAATCCAGGTGTTTAAAATTCACTCACTGTCACCTTGCTCCCCAGATCCCTCCACACACAGGCCTCCAGCTGTCACCTGAGCACGTGGCAGCATAAGGTAATATCATCGAGATGCAATCAAGATTATATGCTTGTCACTCATCGCCTGCTCTTGGAGGCTCACAATGCGTGAAAAAGACACAAGATAAAGCTTATGCACAGATCGGCAGATAAAATGTCCCTAAATATTCATCCCATATTCAACTGTAGTGGTACAGGCTCTACCTGAGTGGGAGGAAAAACCCAACCAAGAGTAGTTACCATAGAGTAGTGGATGTATGATTAGCATCACACCACCACACTATGACTGAAATGTAGCAATTCAATGTATTTTCAAAACTCTCCTCAAATGTTTTAATCTCTCCCCATAGAGCCAATTTTACTGTGACCATATTGAGTAGTGGCACCTCTTTCCTGAGTTTCTGAAGCAGGGTTTGCTGCTGTGTATCTTAACCGAACAGGGCCTTTGCATGTACATTCATGTCGCAAAAACGAGTTTATTTCCATGTTTACACCGTTTCATATTCAGAGCAATGGTAACAGGATTACTTTGTGACAAACGGTAATTGGTGGAATTCCCTCATTTCAGTCAGTGGATTTTGTTTTTTTTTCTTTCTGAAAATGATTCTGTAGTGTAGAATCCCCACTGGTTGGATTCCAGAAGCCCTTCAGGTTTATGAGTAGACCTCTGTGGTGTGCCAGATAAAGCAGAGCAGGGAACGCCTGGCATGGCCTGGCATGCAGGAGGCAGAACTCGCTGGGGAATAATAAGCTAGAGTTCACTGATCAACACTCAGGCTCCTGCTCCTCTAACATACATCGACAAGAAGATATAATCTGTGGCCCAATGAGCAGAACACCAGAGAGAGAGAAATCTCAACAACAACAAACCAATAAATATGATATATACACTGAACAATAATATAAATGCAACATGTAAAGTGTTGGTCCTATGTTTCATGAGCTGAAATAAAAGATCTCAGGAATTTTCCATACGCATAAAAAGCTTATTTATCTCAAACTTTGTGTACAAATGTGCTTACATCCCTGTTAGTGAGCATTTCTCTTTGGCCAAGATAATCCGTCTACCTGACAGGTGTGGCATATCGACTGAGACCAGCCACCCGGACAGCTGATGAAACTGTGGGTTTGCACAACCGAAGAATTTCTGCACAAACTGTCAGAAACCGTCTCAGGGAAGTTCATCTGAGTGCTCGTTGTCCTCACCAGGGTCTTGACCTGACTGCAGTTTGGCTTCTTAACCGACTTCAGTGGGCAAATGCTCATCTTTGATGGTCACTAGTATGCTGAAGAGATGGCAGACAACATGTATGGCGTCATTTGGGGTGAGCAGTTTGCTGATGTCAACTTTGTGAACAGAGTGCCCCATGGTGGAGGATGGGTTATGGCATGGGCAGGCATAAGCTACGGACAACGAACACAATTGCATTTTATAGAGGGTCATTTTAATGCAAAGAGTTACGAGATCCTGAGGCCCATTGTTGTGACATTCATCCGCTGCCATCACCTCATGTTTCAGCATGATAATGCACAGCCCCATTTAGCAAGGATCTGTACGCAATTCCTGGAAGCTGAAAATGTCCCAGTTTTTCAATGGCCTGCATACTCACCAGACGTCACCCATTGAGTATGTTTGGGATGCTCTGGATTGACGTGTACGACAGCGTGTTCCAGTTCCTGCCAATATCCAGCAACTTCGCACAGCCATTAAAGAGGAGTGGGACAACATTCCACAGGCCACAATCAACAGCCTGATGAACTCTATGCGAAGGAGACGTGTCTCGCTGCAAGAGGCAAATGGTGGTCACATCAGATACTGACTGGTTTTCTGATCCACTCCCCTACCTTTTTTAAGGTATCTGTGACCAACAGATGCATATCTGTATTCCCATTGATGTTAAATCCATAGATTAGGGGCTAATGCATTTATTTTGATTGACTGATTTCCTTCTATGAACTGTAACAGTAAAATCTTTGAAATTGTTGCATGTTGCATTTACATTTTTGTTCAGTGTACAGTCGTGGCCAAAAGTTTTGAGAATGACACAAATATACATTTTCACAAAGTCTGCTGCCTCAGTTTGTATGATGGCAATTTGCATATACTCCAGAATGTCATGAAGAGTGATCAGATGAATTGCAATTAATTGCAAAGTCCCTCTTTGCCATGCAAATGAACTGAATCCCCAAAAAACATTTCCACTGCATTTCAGCCCTGCCACAAAAGGACCAGCTGACATCATGTCAGTGATTCTCTCGTTAACACAGGTGTGAGTGTTGACGAGGACAAGGCTAGAGATCACTCTGTCATGCTGATCGAGTTCGAATAACAGACCGGAAGCTTAAAAAAAAGGGTGGTGCTTGGAATCATTGTTCTTCCTCTGTCAGCCATGGTTACCTGCAAGGAAATACGTGCCGTCATCATTGCTTTGCACAAAAAGGGCTTCACAGGCAAGGATATTGCTTCCAGTAAGATTGCACATAAATCAACCATTTATCGGATCATCAAGAACTTCAAGGAGAGCGGTTCAATTGTTGTGAAGAAGGCTTCAGGGCGCACAAGAAAGTCCAGCAAGCACCAGGACCGTCTCCTAAAGTTGATTCAGCTGCGGGATCGGGGCACCACCAGTACAGAGCTTGCTCAGGAATGGCAGCAGGCAGGTGTGAGTGCAACTGCAGGCACAGTGAGGCGAAGACTTTTGGAGGGTGGCCTGGTGTCAAGAAGGGCAGCAAAGAAGCCACTTCTCTCCAGGAAAAACATCAGAGACAGACTGATATTCTGCAAAAGGTACAGGGATTGGACTGCTGAGGACTGGGGTAAAGTCATTTTCTCTGATGAATCCCCTTTCCGATTGTTTGGGGCATCCGGAGAAAAGCTTGTCCGGAGAAGACAAGGTGAGTGCTACCATCAGTCCTGTGTCATGCCAACAGTAAAGCATCCTGAGACCATTCATGTGTGGGGTTGCTTCTCAGCCAAGGGAGTGGGCTCACTCACAATTTTGCCTAAGAACACAGCCATGAATAAAGAATGGTACCAACACATCCTCCGAGAGCAACTTCTCCCAACCATCCAGGAACAGTTTGGTGACGAACAATGCCTTTTCCAACATGATGGAGCACCTTGCCATAAGGCAAAAGTGATAACTAAGTGGCTCGGGGAACAAAACATCGATATTTTGGGTCCATGGCCAGGAAACTCCCCCCAGACCTTAATCCCATTGAGAACTTGTGGTCAATCGTCAAGAGGCGGGTGGACAAACAAAAACCCACAAATTCTGACAAACTCCAAGCATTGATTATGCAAGAATGGGCTGCCATCAGTCTGGATGTGGCCCAGAAGTTAATTGACAGCATGCCAGGGCAGATTGCAGAGGTCTTGAAAAAGAAGGGTTAACACTGCAAATAATGACTCTTTGCATCAACTTCATGTAATTGTCAATAAAAGCCTTTGACACGTATGAAATGCTTGTAATTATACTTCAGTATTCCATAGTAACATCTGACAAAAATATCTAAAGACACTGAAGCAGCAAACTTTGTGAAAATTAATATTTGTGTCATTTTCAAAACTTTTGGCCACGACTGTATATACACTACCGTTCAAAAGTTTGGGGTCACTTAGAAATGTCCTTGTTTTTGAAAGAAAAGCACATTTTTTTGTCCATTAAAATAACATAAATTTGATCAGAAATACAGTGTAGACATTGTTAATGTTGTAAGTGACTCTTGTAGCTGGAAGCGGATGATTTTTAATGGAATATCTACATAAGCGTACAGAGGCCCATTATCAGCAACCATCACTCCTGTGTTCCAATGGCACGTTCTTTAGACTAGTTGAGCATCTGGAGCATCAGCATTTGTGGGTTCAAATACAGGCTCAAAATGGCTAGAAACAAAGACCTTTCTTCTGAAATTCGTCAGTCTATTCTTGTTCTGAGAAATGAAGGCTATTCCATGCGAGAAATTGCCAAGAAACTGAAGATCTGGTACAATGCTGTTTACTACTCCCTTCACAGAACATCGCAAACTGGCTCTAACCAGAATAGAAAGAGGAGTGGGAAGTCCCGGTGCACAACTGAGCAAGAGGACAAGTACATTAGAGTGTCTAGTTTGAGAAACAGAAGCCTCACAAGTCCTCAACTGGCAGCTTCATTAAATAGTACTCGCAAAACACCAGTCTCAACGTCAACAGTGAAGAGCTTGACTCCGGGATGCTGGCCTTCTTATACTTGGCAAAAGATCTCTCTAATAAACAACAAAGGCTTACTTCATAAAGTTATAAAATTCAGGAAAGATGTGTCTGCTCTGCAATATTTGAGTAGTTGTGGCCTTGCACAGATGGCTCAGAGACTGAATTTGCATTGTCAGTGTATCAGCCTAATCCACTTTTTTACCAGGTTACCTGGTTTGCAAATCACTAACAGGCGTTTCCTGAGTTTGATCATAAACATACTATGAGCTCCTTCTGTAAAGAAATGAGTAAATGGATAAATAAATCCATGTTTTAGGCAAATGAGCTTGTGTACCACTGTGGGTCTGGCTCAGTTGATCCCAGCTGCATTTGTCGGTAATCACCGGTGCCTTTTGGATTGGCTCAAAGGCACGCAACAACAAAAAAATCCGCCAGCACCCCCTACACTTTGCCTAATCTGCTGTTTCACTGGGATCTTGTTCTTCGCACAAATGTGAAAGTGAATCTCTGCGGCAGAATGCACAGTGGCACATTAAACTGGGAAGAGTGTCTGCACACTAAAGCCCCAGACATTAAATCTGGGATTTACACTGGAATATAATTCCCTGAGGTGCCTTAAGAGATGTCTTCTTCAATTGAGAGGGATTTGATGCAGAAGTTCTTAGACAGAGCTTCAAGTATTTAATTACCTTCATTTCCTCATTTCAGAAAATCTTGGAATTGAGAAAATCACATATTAGTTTGAACTAGTTTTCTTTCAGATCTTTTAACCACTGTATAATAAACATTACGGTTTTAAATAATGTATTGAATAATATAAACCTCAATCGCACTTATGTTGGGGCAAACAAATGCTCGAAATTTAAGGCTTGTTTTATAAACACCTATATTTACAGTCGTTTTATTGACAATTTATGGGTGAATGCCTCCCCCTGGTGGATGTACTTGAACCTACCAGTGCAGATATGTTGCATTTTAAAGTGAATTATGTTGCAACATATCTAAATGAAAATGTATTATCGTACACTCCGCATAATAAATTACGTAGGACTACAAATATGCTAAGGTGTATAGAAATGGTTTAATAAATTATGTGATATTCTTTGATAAATTTAACCAAGCGTATTGTTTGTCACCTCAGCGAATCCGTAGCTGTAACGTACGTGTATCTATGTGTGTTCCTGTCAAGATAAAAGTCCTCTCACAAACAGTTGCTTTCCTGTTGCTGACAGTCACACACCCACTCTCTCAAGAATGGCAGGGAAAAAGGCATTAGTAATCCTCTCTAAAGGTGCAGAAGAGATGGAAACAGTTATACCTGTGGACGTAATGCGTAGAGCTGGGGTTAGTAAACTTATCGAGCTAGCTAAATTGGTTGCGCACACCAAACACTGATATAGTTAATTTGAGGTTGTGCTAACGTTAGCTGGCTGGCTCAATTTAGCTTGCTAAAAGCTGCATTTTAGCTAGCTAGTATTTTAGCAGATATTTTATTTACCTAGCCACAGTCAAGTTGAAGCTGCAGTCCAAGTTCGACACATGCATGCAGATCTCTTTTTTGTTGCACTAACGTTAACTAGCAAGGTCGGTAACGTTAGCTACAACACAGCTATAACAAGTCTAGCAAGCTAACTTTATGTTGTACTTAACTATTATTATCTACCTTAGCTGGCCAAATATAACAGACATGATGAACAACGGCAGTTGTATCCATGGTTAGTTAGCTAATGTGTTGTCATGGTGTTAGCTAGCTAGCTAGTGTGTTGGCACATTAAAAACATGTAAGGTGAGTAAAAGGCCACTGCAAATGTCAAAGGTGACTGCACTGTAACTACTGTAGGATAGGAGGCTGAGTTTTTCAACTGAGAAGTCCCATACTCCTTTGATTATTGGGAATTTATGATTAAGGGGCAATGTCTGCTGAAGGTTATTGATGTATTTGTGCTTTTGTTTGTGTCCACATCCTGCAGATTGCTGTGACGTTGGCAGGGTTGACAGGCAAAGAGCCTGTGCAGTGCAGCAGAGATGTCTACCTTGTTCCTGATGCCAGCCTGGAGGATGCCCGCAAGCAGGTCAGGTCCTGCCTCCACACCCTGCAGTCATATTAGTCCACACAGCATTCTGTTCTCTGACTGCATAACGTTTACAATGCATTCTGAATCAAATGTTTTCCCACATTAAAACTTTATTCATTGATTAATGTACAAGGTTGATGCATTGGAAATTGGTACTATAAATGTGTTATCCGTGACCTTGTATCTTTTGATGCAGGGTCCGTATGATGTGGTTTTTCTGCCAGGGGGAGCTCTCGGTGCCCAACACCTGTCAGAGGTAGGGATGCAGTTAATGTTTGGCATTCATTGCAAAAACTTTTAGCTGCAGAATAATCTCTCCTGTGTGTCCCTGACATTGGCAATATAATGTTGCAGGTAGATACTGTAACATTTGTCTCTTATTCATGTTTTGGTTGAACAACAATAAATATATTTTTATGAACTATATTTTTCCTACATTTCAAATATAATTTAATTGGTATGCTCGAGATTATTCTTGTTTATAAAAACAAGCAAATATACAGTGACTATATGATGCTTAATTAATTGTATGGTTTTAGCCCTTACAACTACAAGCTCTGAAAGTTGTTCAACAATAACTTTAAATTGTTTTTCAGTCATGCTGGAAACATTGACTCATCTATTGCCCTCAATATTTATCAGACTGTCCATTTACTGAAAAGTCAGTGTTATAACACACATTCTGTATGAGAGTGTAGAGTGACTCAACTCTCTGTATGTGGCCTCCATGTTGTCTTGTAGTCACCTGCTGTGAAAGAGGTGTTGAAGGACCAGGAGGACAGGAAAGGGCTGATCGCTGCCATCTGTGCAGGTACTGTTCCTTCTGTGAGAATGTACAAATCCACCTCTAGATTATGGCTCACACTCCAGGATGTATCTGTGTCAATGACCACAGCTGGGTCAAGATCTTGAGCTAAATATGTAACCGGTGATTTCTGTCAGGCAGGGCGTGTAGTATAAGGCTGTCACCTTTCCATTATTAGTAAGCAGGAAACCAATACACAATGAGATTATGATAGAACGAGATATTAGTGCCACTGACAAAGCCCACTACCTCGGAGATTTTCTGCCTGCCTGTGCTGATGAAGGGCACTGAAAGGATGTTGTGAATGAGGACAAGGGACCCATGTGTCAGAGCAGAGTAAAGGGTATCCTAGAAAACATCTGTTCCCACAGGAATATATAATGAACCTGCCAAATGGATGACCAGCAGCAGCGTCACATTGTGCTCTGCTTAAGTGAAAATAATGCTTTCTATTTCTAATGTGAAAGGAGGTGTGAAGTGCTTGACTCAATTACTCCATGTATAGGAGGTAATGTCATAGACCCTTGGGTCTCCCATTTCGTACTCCTCTTTCTAAACAAAATTAGTGTTGTGGAAGACCATAAGTTTGTGCATAATAATGATCATCGTCATCTGAGAGAGGGATGCACTGCCTCCTGCTGTCCCAGCCCTGGCCAGGCACTCTCTCTGGAGACGGCCGTTTGTCCAGCCTGGTGTCCTCAGGACGGAGTGGAGGCAGGCATGTAACGGGAGGAGCTGGGCTCTACTTAACTGGCAGGCACTCGCTCTGCCTGCCAGAGAGGAGTCTAATCTTTAGACTGCATGGGAAAGCAGCCAAGGACCATGATCAATAGCTTTCTATTTATTAAGTCTGAGGATGAGCTTACTGCAGTGCTAGGACATTGCCAATGTTAATGCAGCAGACACAAACTCCATTATTTTTAGTCTGTTTCCCCCCCTTCCTCTAAATATGGTGTGCAGAGGTGGATTGAAACCGTATACGCTATGTGGTTAATTTTAGGTCCTATTTTATGGTAGTGTGATGTCTACTAATGAGTCTGGCTTTTAGTTGTGATTTCACCTCAATGTAACATGCTAACAAAAGTTAAGGTGTATTGATTGTGACACCTCTGGGTTTTTGAGAAGGAATAATTTGACACCTTTTGTTGTCCAGTGAGTGCCATGTCTGTTTTGAACAGTTTGAAATGAATACAGAGAAAGATATTGGTCTAACTCCTGTTCCCTCCTCACCTCAGGTCCCACGGCGCTCCTGGCACACGGTATTGCCTACGGCAGCACAGTCACCACCCACCCTGGTGCCAAGGACAAGATGATGACTGGTGGTAAAGCTACACAAACAGCCTGGCTGCCACAGGGCTAAGGTTCAGGTTAGGGTTGCAAAGGGCCAGAAACTTTCTGGGAAATTTCTGGAGATTTTCCATGGGAAGTTAAGCCTAGGAATTTGGGGAATTTTGCTTAAATTCATTTAAAAAAGTTAGCTTATGACAGTGAACCTTGTGTATCCCACAAAAAAGTCAATTCTAGGTCTTGTGGCATATTTTGGTTAAACTATCCCCAATTCGATGGAATTGCAACCCTCTGCATGTGCAGTGCACTCTTCCGACACATGTGCAGTGCACTCTTCCGACACATGTGCAGTGCACTCTTCCGACACATGTGCAGTGCACTCTTCCGACACATGTGCAGTGCACTCTTCCGACACATGTGCAGTGCACACTAATGAGATGTTATTGAGCCCACACAACTACCCTGTCTGAGCCAAGGACTACATGCTTTCTGGTAAGTTTTGATTACAATACTGGGTGGGGTGAAAATATTTTATGACATTATTTTTTGTTAACTAGTAAATAGTAGCCTACAGCAAAGTGTTTTAAATCCTTTCGAACTTGTTAACAATTCCTGCTAGTTAGTTTTTGCTACCATGTGGGTTTTAGCTTGCAATTCACCTGTTTCCTTTTAAAACATTTATCTTACAAAGCAGTTTAATCTAACTGCTTAACTATTTATCTGTACATGGAATTGTATGTTTTTTTTACTCATTTTTTTCCTAATCTTTACAGGAAAATTCCACAGGCACTATCTGATGTGTGGAGACATTTCACTGCAGCTAATATAGAAGGAAAATCTGTGTACATTTTGCAAATACTGTGCCAAATTATATGTGAAGAATGCAACAAAGATGCAGAATCATCTGGCCAAGTGCATAAAGTTCCCTCCGTGCTCACAACAAGCTACCTCTGACAAAAGTCCCTCTACTTCTAGTCGAGGTGAAAATGATGAGTCCGACACCTTATCGATAGCAACAGCTCATGGTCCTCCTGGAATCAGAAGTTTTTTTTGACTCAATGGAAAAACGTAGTCAGAGAAATGCTGATGAATGTCTTGCTCGAGCTGTGCATACAACTGGTTCACCTCTGATGCTCACAGGCAATGTGTATTGGAAGAGATTTCTGAATGTTCTTCACCCAGCATACACCCCATACACCCCAACCAGACATGCTTTATCTACTCATTTGCTGGATGCAGAGTTCAACAGAGTTCAAGTGGAGGTCAAGCAAATCATAGAGAAAGCAGACTGTATTGCAATCATCTCTGATGGGTGGTCGAATGTTCATGGGCAAGGAATAATTAACTACATCATCTCCACCCCTCAACCAGTATTCTATAAGCGCACAAACACAAGGGACAACAGACACACCATTCTCTACATTGCAGATGAGCTGAAGGCAGTCATCAATGACCTTGGACCACAGAAGGTATTTGCACTGGTGACAGACAATGCTGCGAGCATGAAGGCTGCTTGGTTTAGTGGAAGAGTTCTACCCTCACATCACACCCATTGGCTGTGCTGCTCATGCATTGAATCTGCTCCTCAAGGACATGGCACTGAAAACAATGGATACACTACAAGAGAGCCAAGGAAATGGTTAGGTATGTGAAGGGTCATTAAGTTATAGCAACAATCTACCTCACCAAGCAAAGTGAGAAGAATAAGAGCACCACATTGAAGCTGCCCAGCAACACCTGTTTTGGTGGTGATGTCATCATGTTTGACTACTGCAGGGGAAGGAGTCTCCCCAAGAAATGGCCATATCAGCCTGCCGATATGGACAGCCCCATCAAGAGGATCCTCCTGGAAGATGTATTTTGCGAGAGAGTGGTAAGCCTGAAACTCCTGAAACCTATAGCAGTAGCCATTACATGGATTGAGGGAGACAATGCCATCCTGTCTGATGTTCAGACTCTGCTTGCAGATGTAAGAGGAGAAATCCGTACTGCCCGGCCCACTTCACTGTTGCTCCAAGCAGAGGAAACTGCAGTTCTGAAATACATCAAGAAGCGTGAAGACTTCTGCCTGAAGCCCATACATGCCACAGCATACATGTTGGACCCCACGTATGCTGGCAAGAGCATCCTGTCTGGTGCAAAGATCAACAAGGCCTATGTTATCACTACTGTGCCTCGCCACCTTGGCCTGGATGAGGGCCAAGGTTCTTGGGAGTCTGGCGAAGTACACTTCCAAGCAAGGGCTTTGGGATGGAGATGCTTTATGGCAGTCGTGCCAACATATCTCAGCCACCTGGTGGAAGGGACTTTGTGGATCTGAGGCTCTTTCCCCTGTTGCCTCCATCCTCCAAAACCCACCAACATCAGCTGCCTCAGAGCACAACTGGTCCTTGTTTGGGAACACACACACCAAAGCACGCAACAGGCTGACCAATACAAGGGTTGAAAAATTGGTGGCCATCTGGGTAAATCTGAAGCTTTTTGAGCTTGACAACAAGCCATCCTCAACAAGGTTTGAAAGTGACCGTGAAGATGAGGTCTCAGATTCTGATGTTCACGAGGTGGACATTGAGGAGGTCCAGGGAGAATACATGGAAGCCTGAGAGGAAGACAACCAAAGCTTTAGTTTCTAGATTATCATTATACAGATGTATGTTGAAAACATATTTGGGAGATGCGATAGATCATTGGGGATCATTCAATATTCCCTTTCTTTTGTTCTGTGAAATCATCCCATGTGAAGTCAACTCATTTAATTAAAGTTACATTTGTAACTATTTTTTATTTTTTTTCATTTCTGTTGGAAATATTTAATAATTTGCAATTGTCTACTTAGAAACAAACCTTTTACCTTATGTCTCCATATGATATGGTAAATATATCCAATGCAAAAAACCATCTACATTTAAATGGTATTAATTTTAAATTGCATATTCCCACAGAAAGTTTCCACCTCTGAATATTCCCCAAAATGTGAAACCCTAAATTCAGGTTGATTAATCTCTGCACTCTATAGCTAGTTCATAGCCACTGTGGTACTTGTTTGTTAGTTGGATGTTACACAACATACATGCACATGTAGGAAATCTTCCTGTATGATGACTCAGCAGGCTGTGTGGCAGGAAATGCAGCACAATGAGCAGATCCCAAGTACTACTGAACAGTGGTGACAAACGATTGTGGTCCTTTGTGTCCAGCAGAGGGTGCTGTAACAAGTTTCTTTATGATAGTCATCAATACAAGTTCATTATGCACCAGCATTTGATCAGATTCAATCAGTAAACACCAACATAAATACTTCAAAGAAAGACTGCATATACACAAGTTAAATTACGTAATAAATGCAAGAAGGTTAAACCAATGAATAAATTGATTTGAACAAGTGGTACTAAATAATCCCCATTTGCAGAGTATTATACAATGGTGTTTCTCTCTCTTCACCACTGTTCCTCTCCACTCCCTAGGCCACTACAAGTATTCTGAGGCTCGAGTCCAGAAGGATGGCCATCTGATTACCAGCCGCGGGCCAGGAACCAGCTTTGAGTTTGCCCTGGCCATTGTAGAGGAGCTCATGGGGGCTGAGGTTGCTGCTACTGTCAAAGCACCCCTGGTTCTGAAAGACTGAGTGGTGTTGAGCCTTTCAAACTAAAGCACTGTCAACTAAACCCTAAGTACTCCACACTGTTCATCATGGTACAAATGACAATCATTGTGAACAAAGAATAATTATTGACAGGATAATGTGCAATAGTAAGAAGATGCATTTTTATTATTCTCTTCTATCCTTCCCTGGGACATGTTGCCCCTGCACTTTAAGCATCAGTGATTTGGGATTGTTATTGCTTTTGTATAGGAAAATCACCAATGTTAAATTGTATTGATTTAAATATCAAATATATTGCTGTCTTCACTGTCCAAAAGCATTGATGTAGCTTCATCATTAAAGTCAACTGAGCCCCCTTCAGACTCTTGGTACAGTGACGGTATGTGTATATTTATAACAATGACACTGGAGGTAATATGAGAGTATGCATTCGACACGACAGTCAGAAATAACAAGAGCAGTAGTTACTGCCCTTCGCTTTCGTTAGAATTATCATCAACAATGTAGCCGCAGCATGAAATCAAAGTTATATTTGTGTTTCATCACACAAATAAATGGCTACCGATCAGGTTATGGCTGAAGAATCTTACTGAATCGACAATTCAAAAATTGAATTGGTACAACAGTGCTGCTGGCAATCACGATGGTTTAGGCTACGTGACGAATTCGACAACAATACATGTAGGCTAAACAACAGATTTGAGAGCTTCATATATGATTTGACTGATTGCAGTAAAATGGATTACGAAAACACAGGTGGACGTGGGAAACCTAGCTGCTAAATTGATTGACAACGAGTATAGGCAATGAAAAGCTTTGCATGGTGGTGTCGTCGCGTAAATAGCCAATGAAAGCATCGCCCCAAATAAACAGGAGTGGGTCTGCAGCAGCGCATGGTGAGTGTCAAAGCGGTAAAAACAAGGGGCTGGTGGTTCAGATTGATGAGCAGAGGATTTTTAACAAAATACAAAGGTAAACGCTAACTAATTGACGAGCAGAGGATTTTTGACAAAATACAAAGGTAAACGCTAACTAACTACTGTATACGGTACCAAATCACGTTGTCGCTGTGCAATGTCACGGTAATGTAGTATGGCACGTCCAAGTTATTGTTCACTCAGCCATTTGAACTAGCTAACCTCCAGAATACAAGTTCTCAAGCAAATTAGTGGGTTAGTTAACTAGCCAGCCAACGCGATGCTGGATAAACTAGTAGTTGTCTACAATGTAATATTGTATTAATTAACTAACAGTAATTTAACAATGTAAATTGGTATACAAAACATTACTTGTGATTTGACTGAGGGTGCCTCGCTAGTTAGCTAGCTAGTATAGTGACGTTATGTGCCACCACGACACGCTTTACAAAAAATACCAGTGCACGAGAGACTGGCATAAGGTTACACAAAATCTCTGTTAATGGATGCCTTTTTTATTTTGGGTCCATACGGTAATCGCAGTCAACTAGTGATTGATTCTTCAAAGCAAACGTGACCGCTCATGAAGCAGAGCCTTGTATGCCATTATGGGCTGTCTTGAGTAGGAACCCAAGTCTTCAGATTCACTTTGTAGAATCTGTTTTTTTTTCCACCGAGATAATATTTGTTTTATATTGGATATTCGGTTTTCCCTCGTCAATAGTTATTGAATTAAGCATGCCATGACTTAATATTGGATATTCTGAATCAGGGATGGATGGAGAACCATACACACCTTCAAAAAAAGTCTAAATCATAGGCATTAATATGGAATAGGTCCCCCTTTACTTCTACAACAGCCTCTACTCTAATGGGATGGCTGTCCACTCGATGTTGGAACATTGCCATGGGGACTTGCTTCCATTCAGCCACAATAATTAGTGAGGTTGGGCATTGATTTATTTTATTTATATATTTAACTAGGCAAGTCAGTTAAGACATTCTTATTTACAATGATGGCCAAACCCGGACGACGCTGGGCCAATTGTGTGCCGCCCTATGGGACTCACAATCACGTCCGGATGTGTTACAGCTGATGTTGGGCGATTAGGCCTGGCTCGCAGTCGGCGTACCAATTCATCCCAAAGGTGTTTGAGTTGAGTTCAGGCCTCTGTGCAGGCCAGTCAAGTTCTTCCACACTGATCTCAACAAACCATTTCTGTATGGACCTCGCTTTGTGCACGGAGGCATTGTCATGCTGAAACAGGAAATGGCTTCCCATAAACTGTTGCCACAAAGTTGGAAGCACAGAATTGTCTAGAATGTCATTGCATGAATTAGCGTTAGGGTTTCCCTATACTATATGGGCCTAGCACGACCCGTGAAAAACGGCCACAGACCATTATCCACCAAACTTTACATTTGGCACTATGCATTGGGACAGTTAGCATTCTCCTGGCATCCGTAAAATCTAGATCCGGTAGGCTGTCATTGTAAATAAGAATTTGTTCCTAACTGACTTAACCTAGTTAAATAACGGTTAAATGTAAAAATAAAAAAAACATTGCCAAATTGTGATTCATCACTCCAGAGAACTTTTTTCCAATTGCGGTGAGCTTTACACCATTCCAGCCTACGCTTGGCATTGCGAGTGGTGGTCTTAGGTTTGTGTGTGGCTGCTCGACCATGTGCTGACGTTGCTTCCAGGGGCAGTTTGGAGTGTTGCAACTGAGGCCAGACTTTCTACGCGCTTCAGCTCTCGGCGGTCCCGTTCTGTGAGCTTGTTTGGCCTACCACTTCGCAGTTGAGCTGTTGTTGCTCCTGTATGTTTCCACTTCACAATAACAGAACTTACAGTTGACCTGAAAAGCTCTAGCAGGGCAGAAATTTGAGGAACTAACATGTTGGCAAGGTGCCACCCTATGATGGCGCCACATTGAATGTCACTGAGCTCTTCAGTAAGGCTATTCTACTGCTAATGTTTGTCTATGGAGATTGCATGGCTTTGTGCTTGATTTTATACACGTGTCAGCAACAGGTGTGGCAGAAGTAGCTGAATCCACCAATTTGAAGAGGTGTCCACATACATTTGTGTATAAAGTATAGAGGTCGACCAATTTCAAGTTTTCATAACAATCGGTAGCCTTTTTGGACACCGATTATGGCCGATTACATTGCAATCCACGAGTAGACTGTGTTGCAGGCTGACCCTGTTACGTGAGTGTTGCGTCAAAAGGACCTTGTGGCTGCAAGGAGCCAAGATAAGTTGCTAGCTAGCATTAAACTTCGTATAAAAAAAATCTTCACATAATCCCTAGTTAACTAAACATGGTTGATGATATTACTAGGTTAACTAGCTTGTCCTGCGTTGCATATAACCAATGCAGTGCTTGTTAATTTATCCTCGAATCCACAGCCTACTTCAAATTCGCAAACGGGTGATGATTTAACAAAGCGCATTGCCGAAAAAAGCACAATCTTTGCACAGATGTTTGCCTAACCATAAACATCAATGCCTTTCTTAATATCAATACATAGACATATATTTTTTTAAACCTGCATATTTAGTTAAAAGAAATGCATGTTAGAAGGCAATATTAACTAGGGAAATTGTCACTTCTCTTGCGTTCAGTGCAAGCAGTCAGGGTATTTGCAACAGTTTGGGCCGCCTGGCTCGTTGCAAACTGGGAACCAATTTGCCAGAATTTTACATAATTATGACATAACATTGAAGGTTGTGCAATGTAACAGCAATATTTAGATTTAGGGTTGCCACCCGTTTGCTAAAATACGGAATGGTTCTCTATTTCACTGAAAGAATAAACGTTTTGTTTTTGAAATTATAGTTTTTGGATTTGACCATATTAATGACGTAAGGCTCGTATTTCTGTGTGTTTATTATAATTAAGTCTATGATTTGATAGAGCAGTCTGACTGAGTGGTGGTAGGCAGCAGCAGGCTCATAAGCATTCATTCAAACAGCACTTTCCTGCGTTTGCAAGCAGCTCTTAGCAATGCTTGAAGCACAGCGCTGTTTATGACTTCAAGCCTATCAACTCCCGAGATTATGCTGGCAATACTATAGTGCCTATAAAAACATACAATAGTCAAAGGTATATGAAGTACAAATGGTATAGAGAGAAATAGTCGACGCGTCATTATTCCTATAAAAACTATAACCTAAAACTTAACTGGGAATATTGAACCACCAGCTTTCATATGTTCTCATGTTCTGAGCAAGGAACTTAAACGTTACATGGCACATATTTCACTTTTACTTCTCCAACACGGTTATTTAAACCAAATTGAACATGTTTCATTATTTATTTGAGACTAAATAGTTTTTATTTATGCATTATATTAAGTTAAAGTAAGTGTTCATTCAGTATTGTTGTAGTTGTCATTGTTTTATTTATATATAAAAAAAATTGGGATATTAAAATATTAATTGGTATTGGCTTTTTCGGTCCTCCAATTATCGGCATTGAAAAATCATAATTGGTCGACCTCTAAAGTTCCAGTCAATCGTTTGGACACCTACACACCTTCCAAGGTTTCTTTATTTTTACTATTTTCTACATTGTAAAATAATAGTGAAGACATCAAAACTACAAACTAACACATGGAATCATGTAGTAACCAAAAAAAAATCTAAATATAGTTGAGATTCTTCAAAGTAGCCACCCTTTGCCTTGATGATAGCTTTGCACACTTTTGGCATTCTCTCTAACAGCTTCATCAGGTAGTCAGTTGGGATGCGTTTCAATTAACAGGTGTGCCTTGTTAAAAGTTAATTTGTAGAATTGATTTTGTTCTTAATGCCTTTGAGCCTATCAGTTGTGTTGTGACAAGGTATGGTTGGTATACAGAAGAGAGCCCTATTTGGTAAAAGACAAAGTCCATATTATGGCAAGAACAGTTAAAATAAGCAAAGAGAAACAACAGTCCATCATTACTTTAAGACATGAAGGTTAGTCAATCTGGAAAATTTCAAGAACTTTCAAAGTTTCTTCAAGTGCAGTCGCAAAAACCATCAAGCTCTATGATGAAACTGGCTCTCATGAGGAACGCCACAGGAAAGGAAGACCCAGAGTTCACTAGTTAACTGCACCTCAGATTGCATCCCAAATAAATGCTTCAGAGTTCAAGTAACAGACCCATCTCAACCGTTCAGAATGAATCAGGCCTTCGCGGTTGAATTGCTGCAAAGAAACCACTACTAAAGGACACCAATAATAAGGGGACTTGCTTGGGCCAAGAAACACATGCAATGGACATTAGACCGGTAGACATCTGTCCTTTTGGTCTGATTAATCCAAATCTGAGATTTTTGGTTCCAACCACTGTCTTTGCAAGACGCAGAGTAGGTGAATGGATGATCTACGCATGTGTGGTTCCCACCGTGAACCATCGACAAGAAGTTCTGATGGTGTGGGGGTGGCCTGCTGGAGACACTATCTGTGATTGATTTAGAATTCAAGGCACACTTAACCAGCATGGCTACAACTGCATTCTGCAGCGATACTCCATCTCATCTGGTTTGCACTTAGTGGGACTATCATTTGTTTTTCCACAGGACAATGACCCCAAAAAACACTTCCAGCCTATGTAAGGGCTATTTGACCAAGAAGGAGGGTGATGGCGTGCTGCATGAGATGATCTAGTCTCCACAATCACCCGACCTCAACCCAATTGAGATGGTTTGGTATGTGTTGGACTGCAGAGTGAAGGAAAAGCAGCCAACAAGTGCTCAGCATATGTGTGATCTCCTTCAAGACTGTTGGAAAAGCATTTCAGGTGAAGCTGGTTGAGAGAATGCAAAGAGTGTGCAAAGGTTGTCTACTTTGAAAAATCTAACATTTATTGTGATTTAACCCTTTTTTGGTTACCACATGATTTCAAATGTTATTTCATAGTTTTGATGTCTTCACTATTATTCTACAATGTAGAAAATAAATTAAAACCCGTGTGTGTGAAACATCCCTTTTTCAGGACCCTGTCTTTAAAAGATAATTTGTAAAAATCCAAAGATTCTTCATTGTAAAGGGTTTAAACACTGTTTCCCATGCTTGTTCAGTGAACCATAAACAATTCATGAACATGCATCTGTGGAATGGTCGTTAAGACACTAACAGCTTACAGACGGTAGGCAATTAAGGTCACAGTTATGAAAACTTAGGACACTAAAAAGGCCTTTCTACTGACTCTGAAAAACACCAAAAGAAAGATGCCCAGGGTCCCTGCTCATCTGCGTGAACGTGCCTTAGGTATGCTGCAAGGAGGCATGAGGACTGCAGATGTGGCCAGGGCAATAAATTGCGATGTCCGTACTGTGAGACGCCTAAGACAGCGCTACAGGGAGACAGGACGGACAGCTGATCGTCCTCGCGGTGGCAGACCACGTAACAACACCTGCACAGGATCGGTACATCCGAACATCACAACTGCGGGACAGGTACAGGATGGCAACAACTGCCCGAGTTACACCAGGAACGCACAATCCCTCCATCAGTGCTCAGACTGTCCGCAATAGGCTGAGAGAGGCTGGAATGAGGGCTTACAAGGAATGAGTGTTATACCGAGGCCTGCACTCTGGAGCAGGATCGAGGTGGAGGCTCCGTCAATGTCTTGGTTCGGTGTGTCACAGCATCAACGGACTGAGCTTGTTGTCACTGCAGGCAATCTCAACGCTGTGGGTTACAGGGAAGACATCCTCCCTCATGTGGTACCCTTCCTGCAGGCTCATCCTGACATGACCCTCCAGCATGACAATGCCACCACGCACAGAATGAGCAGTATAGCTGATTTCCTGCAAGACAGGAATGTCAGTGTTCTGCTTGCGACAAGCCCGGATCTCAATTCCATTGAGCACGCCTGGGACCTGTAGGATCGGAGGGTGAGGGCTAGGACCATTCCCCCCAGAAATGTCCGGGAACTTGCAGGTGCCTTGGTGGTAGTGGGGTAACATCTCACAGCAAGAACTGGCAAATCTGGTGCAGTACTTAATGCAGCTGGTGGCCACACCAGATACTGACTGTTACTTTTTGATTTTTGTTCACGGACACATTATTCAATTTCTGTTAGTCACGTGTCTGTAGAACTTTTTCAGTTTGTCTTAGTTGTTGAATCTTATGTTCATACAAATATTTACACATGTTAAGTTTGCTGAAAATAAATGCAATTGACAGTGGGGGCATTTAAAAAAATGTTTTTGCTGAGTGTATGCATGTTAATAAAAGCTACATACAAACCTGGTCTCTTTTTTTTTTCTTTTTCTCTTGAGTAAGGGAGCTCCAAAATGCAGGCGTTTCAGCCTAGCTCAGTGCTTTCTGTGGTGGAACAAGCCAGCAGAAAATACCGTGACTGGCTCAGTGTTCTGTCACTCATGGGGACACTACGTCACCGCCAAGTCTAAGGGTAGAGCTCTAAAATTCTAGCCCCTTGGGTGCTGCCATAGTTACATTAGAAGTGCCCATCCAAGAAGGCTCAAGGTCATTGACCACAGATAAAATTACGTCAAATCACGTTATATCTACAGTAGCTTTGATTGAACATCATACTTTCAAAATCTTAGCTAGCAGTCATCATACACACAGGAAACTGTTGCGCGTGGAAAACCCCAGCAGCACTGCGGTTCTTGACACACTCAAACTGGTGCACCAGGCACCTACTACCATACCCCGTTCACAGGCACTTAAATAATTTGTTTTGCCAATTCACCCTCTGAATGGCACACATACACAATCCATGTTTCAATTGCATCAAGGCTTAAACATCCTTATTTAACCTGTCCTCCCCTTCATCTACTCTGATGGAAGTAGATTTAACAGGTGACATCAATCCGAGATCATTGCGTTCACCTGGTCAGTCTGTCATGGAAAGAGCTGGTGTTCCTAATGTTTTGTGCACTCAGTGTACGTCTACTATAGGATTACAAAATCATATTGTGTGCTATAAGCCTATACATAAATGCATATGATGCTGTATGTTATTCAAGCTTAGCCTACAGTCGTATTCATGTCACTACACTGTCATCCTCTTTGATAGCACATTTCTGGCATGTTAACATTTAGCGCCGTTGCACATACATGCTAGCATGTGTTATTCTGCTTGAGCAATCTGTACAGTAGAGCAATGGAGGCCTGTATGCCTTCCTTTTTCTGGACGGGGTGTTGGGGGCCAGGGTGAAGTCACACTAACTCATTGGTTAAATGATGCAATTATAGAAGTCTTCTATTCAAGTAAGTAAATATATTTTGAAGATAGCTACATGAACATTGTGTGCTGATCTGCTAATGTAATATTAGCATAACAGCTAAACTGGGAATTGATTAGACTTACCAGTGATGAAATGATTGGAGCAGACCCTAGGTCATCCTCCAGATCTTAATGGGCAAAACCATTTTTTTTCTTTTCTAACAGGTCTTGAGTCATATCTCCTTGGTGTTTCAACCTTGTTAGAGCAGCCAAATACTGCACAGAAATTGACTGTGACAATGGCTCAACTAGTTTTAGGCACTGTTATCATGCAGCTTGGGTTAATCAGTCTGTCAGTAATTGATGCAGTGGTCTTCCAACATATCCGCCAGGAGGTGTCGTACGTCAACTGGCAACCCTCTGTTTGTGAATCCAGATATACAGATATGAGAGACGTTTGGTTCCAGGTGAAGACAGTCTTAGTACAGAAATGCAGGGAGCATAACTGTCACTGGGTAGTGAGTGAGGGGTTAATATGAATGGGTGGGTTGATTTATTTATATATACAGTTGGAGTCAAGTTGACATACATCTTAGCCAAATGCATTTAAACTCAGCTTTTCACAATTCCTGACATTTAATCCGAGTAAAAATTCCCTGTATTAGGTCAGTTAGGATCACCACTTTATTTTGTGCACATTTGTGGCCTGCTGGAGGTCATTTTGCAGGGCTCTGGCAGTGCTCCTCCTCGCACAAAGGCGGAGGTAGCGGTCCTGCTGCTGGGTTGTTGCCCTCCTACGGCCTCCTCCACGTCTCCTGATGTACTGGCCTGTCTCCTGGTAGCGCCTCCATGCTCTGGACACTACGCTGACAGACACAGCAAACCTTCTTGCCACAGCTCGCATTGATGTGCCATCCTGGATGAGCTGCACTACCTGAGCCACTTGTGTGGGTTGTAGACTCCGTCTCATGCTACCACTAGAGTGAGAGCACCGCCAGCATTCAAAAGTGACCAAAACATCAGCCAGGAAGCATAGGAACTGAGAAGTGGTCTGTGGTCACCACCTGCAGAACCACTCCTTTATTGGGGATGTCTTGCTAATTGCCTATAATTTCCACCTTTTGTCTATTCCGTTTGCACAACAGCATGTGAAATTTATTGTCAATCAGTGTTGCTTCCTAAGTGGACAGTTTGATTTCACAGAAGTGTGATTGACTTGGAGTTACATTGTGTTGTTTAAGTGTTCCCTTTATTTTTTTGAGCAGTGTATATATGTATGTGTATATAAATGTGTATGTATATGTGTATATATATGTGTGTGTGTGTGTGTATATATATATATATATATATATGTGTATGTATGTATGTGCCCAGTTGGTAGTGAGGAGGGCAAACACTTAAATGCCTGTCAGGGACAGGAGCACAGATGGTGCCCAGAACTCCCTTATGTCATTGCCTGGCTCCGATCCAGAGGAGAACATCCTAATACACTTCAGACACTCACTCTGGGCATACAGCGCACACTCGCCTGGGAACTGTGATCATGTTAATAATGGAAAAGGGTTCTAAGAAGCCCAAGCTGCATTCTCCTATCCAGCGGTCCTTCAACTCCCAATGAAGATACATGGCATTTATGCCCCCTAGTCTTCTGTCTGTGGGACCCTGCTGGGACATGTGACAAGGGTTGACGTGAGGTGGTGCAGCTGGCACCAGAAGCTGGAGATGTGACCCGAAATGTTACCTTTAGCCCGATACCGCCGCGCAGCAGTCGCAGAACAAGGAAATATCAGTCCACTGAGAGAAACACGCGATTTAACTTCACTACACTTTCTAGAGCAGCGGTCACCAACCGGTCGATCTCCAAAGCATTCCTAGTCGATCGACAAATATTTCTGCAAAAAACCCAATGATAAAGCCTTATTTATTTGGTGGTAGGTGCACCCAATTTCAGGTGCCCTGTTGCCATTTTTAACCATTTCATGTGGCTGAAGGCATAAAATCTGCCTTCCCGGCGGGCTCGGAGAGCATATCAAGTGCACTATTATGCCTTCCACTGGCCAATTGGATGGGTCAGATTAGAGGTCAACCGATTTTATGATTTTCAACACCGATATTATTGGAGGACCAAAAAATGCCGATACCGATTAATTGGACGATTTTTATTTTTTATAAATATAATGACAATTACACCAATACTGAATGAACACTTATTTTAACTTAATATAATACATCAATAAAATCAATTTAGTCTCAAATAAATAATGAAACATGTTCATTTTGGTGTAAATAATGCAAAAACAAAGTGTTGGAGAAGGTAAAAGTGCAATATTTGCCATGTAAAAAAGCTAACGTTTAAGTTCCTTGCTCAGAACATGAGAACATAAGAAAGCTGGTGGTTCCTTTTAACATGAGTCTTCAATATTCCCAGGTAAGAAGTTTTAGGTTGTAGTTATTATAGGACTATTTCTCTCTATACCATTTGTATTTTATATACCTTTTGACTATTGGATGTTCTTATAGGCACTATAGTATTGCCAGCCTAATCTCGGGAGTTGATAGGCTTGAAGTCATAAACAGCACAATGCTTGAAGCACAGCGACGAGCTGCTGGCAAATGCAGGAAAGTGCTGTTTGAATGAATGCTTACGAACCTGCTGCTGCCTATCACCGCTCAGTCAGACTGCTCGATCAAATCATAGACTTAATTATAATATAATAACACAGAAATACGAGCCTTACGTCATTAATATGGTCAAATCCGGTAACACTCATTTAGAAAACAAAACGTTTTCTTTCAGTGAAATACGGAACCATTCCGTATTTTATGTAACGGGTGGCATCCCTAAGTTTAAATATTGCTGTTACATTGCACAACCTTCAATGTTATGTCATAATTATGTACAATTCTGGCAAATTAATTACGGTCTTTGTTAGGAAGAAATGGTCTTCACACAGTTCGCAACAAGCCAGGCAGCCCAAACTGCTGTATATACCCTGACTGCTTGCACAGAACGCAAGAGAAGTGAACAATTTCCCTAGTTAAATGAAATTCATGTTAATATTGCCTGCTAACTAAATTTGCAGGTTTAAAAATATATACTTGTGTATTGATTTTAAGAAAGGCATTGATGTTTATAGTTAGGTACACATTGGTGCAACGACAGTGCTTTTTTCGCGAATGAGCTTGTTAACCTCTCTTGGGCACGTGAGACGGTAGCGTCCCACCTCTTCAACAGCCAGTGAAACTGCTGGGCGCCAAATTCAAATACAGAAATACTCATTATAAAAATTCAGAAAACAAAACATATTTTACATAGGTTTAAAGATTAACTGCTTGTGAAGTCAAAACAGGAAGACAAAAAAATCAAAATTGTATCCGTAAAGTTCATAGAAACATGTCAAACGATGTTTATATTCAAACCTCAGGTTGTTTTTAGCCTAAATAATAGATCATATTTCAACCGGACAATAACGTCGTCAATTTAAAAGGTAAACAAGAAACGCACTCTCTCGGTCTTGCGCAGGAAAAAGCTCTGTGACACGGCAGGGTCCACTCATTCAGACTGCTCTTACTTCTTCATATTTCAGAATACAATTTCATTTTTTCAGAATACATTTTTCAGAATGCAATTTGAGTCCTAAGTCAATGGATACTGTATTGGCATTGAATAGAAAACTACAAAACCCCCCAAAAAATAACCTGAGAAAGTTTTGCCTGCCAAATCAGTTCTGTTATACTCAGACACTATTTTAACAGTTTTGGAAACTTTAGAGTGTTTTCTATCCAAATCTACCAGTTATATGCATATCATATATTCTGGGCCCGAGATGCAGGCAGTTTAATTTGGGCATGCATTTTATCCAAAATTCCGAACGCTGCCCCTTACCCTAGAGAAATTAACAAAGAAGTAGGTACTCCTACATGCTTAATTTAGTTATTAATGTAACTTTAATTGTTCTACAAACATTGTGCTATATTTTTTATTTTTAATACACTAAGCCTGCACGATGTGACTAATGATTTGAAAAAAGTTGCTTGAAATGCATGAGCTGACGCAGCAGATGGGAACGTTTAGCTTGAAATGTTGATAAACTGAGGCTATTTCTTCACATTATAATCGCAGCGATGCACACACGGCTGTAGGCCATAAGCGCAAATGTTCGATTAGCAGGAAAACACCGTTCTCGAAAGTGACCACGAATGCGATTATGCACATAATGCTTTTATTATAAGCGTGCATTTTGATGGTAAATTCTTCCCCCCAAAACTTCAAACTCACGTGCTGCTTATGTATGCCAGTTAGGCTCTACACCACTTGTAAAGCGGATTAATGTGCTTAACTTCTTAAAATTATTTGGCAACTAGTTGTGATACAAACCTTCTCAGAACATATAGGCCTATGGGCTAAGCTACATGAGGTGATGGAAAAAATGGATTCTGCTTGTCCGTGGTGTGTAATTGGTCCTGATGTCTAGAAGTTATTTTCGGTCATATGCGACGGTAGCGGCAACGTTATGTACAAAATAAGTAAACTTATAAACAACGCAAATAAATGAACAAAAAACGCAATCGGCTGGGGGCACGTAAAACGTCTGGCGCCTTCTCCAGCGACAGTTTACATATCTTACATAATAATAATAATAATAGTAAATGTACTGAGTAAGAGCAAACGTATCTAACTAACATAATTAGTTATACAGCCTGATAATATCAGTGATGGTGTAGACCTAAATCAGCATGTTGTTTGTGCAACAGTATCTTCTAAATCATAGAGGAATATGCAAAGAAAGAATATGTTAGCTACATGAAGTAGCTAAGAGAACATGCAATGCAGCCATAGCTTATATGGTCCCCTAGGAAACACGTAGCAACACTTTAGTTCCGACCCTGTCAAAATAACTCCTCCCTGGCATTTGAATTCGTTGTCATCTCAAACAACACAGTATTCAAAGTGCCCACTATTATATTCTAACTATAGAATTAGAACAGTCATATTTCCATGATTCCAACAGTTTTGCTCTAATTCGCAAGTCAAATTGCAATTGCAGCATTTGGTAAAAAAAAAGTCCTAGATTATTTGCCCATATCATGCAGCACTATGTGGCAGTGTGGAAATTCTCAATTGTGAAGTACTTAAGTAAAAATACCAAAAAATGACTTTAGTACTTTAAAGTATCTGTACTTTACTGTTTTTATTTTTGACCACTTTTACTTTTACTTCACCACATTCCTAAAGAAAATACTGTACATTTTACTCCATACATTTTCCCTGACACCTAAAAGTACTTGTTACATTTTGAATGCTTAGCAGGACAGGAAAATGGTCCAATTCATGCACTTGTCAAGTGAACATCCCCGGATCATGTACTGCCTCTGATCTGGAGGACTCACTAAACACAAATGCTTTGCCTGTAAATTATGTCTGCGTGTTGGAGTGTGCCCCTGGCGATCTATAAATTAAAAAAACAAGAAAATGGTGCCATCTGGTTTGCTTAATATAAGGAATTTGAAATATTCTTTTACTTTTGATACTTAAGTAACAAAAGTAAATGTAATTGATGTACTTAAGTATATTTAAAACCAAATACTTTGACTTTTATTCAAGTAGTATTTTACTGGGTGACTTTTACGTTGATAGAACATTACTCAAGTATCTTTTACTTTTACTCAAGTATGACAATTGGGTACTTTTTCCATCACTGCAATTGAGTGCAGGAAATGCAGAAATTATGAAAGTTCATAAATTTAGTTTTGGTTGAATTGAACAGTATAAAATAATCAGAATGGAGGCACTTAGAATGTATGTTGCCACACTAGGATCACTCACTACTCATAAAGCAAATGTAGAACTTTTTATTATTCAAAAACTAAAAACGCTGTCATATTTTGCTCATGTCGCCCAGCCTTATCTGTAGTCCATGATCAGCTCCTTCGCTTTGTTAAGGAAGTGGTTATTTTTGTGGCATTACTCTGCCAGGGCTCTCACCTCTTCCCTGTAGGCTGTCTCATCATTGTTGGTAATCATGCCTACCACTGTTGTTGTCAGCAAACATGATTGAGTTGGACACATGCGTGGCCACGCAGTCATGTGAGAACAGGGAGTGCAGGAGGCGGCTGAGCACACATCCCTGTGGGGCCCCTGTGTTGAGGATCAGTGTGGCGGAGGTGTTGTTGCCTACCTTCACCGCTTGGGGTCGGCCTGTCAGGAAGTCCAGGACCCAGTTGCACAGGGAGGGGTTCAGACCCAGGGCCCTGAGCTTAGTGATGAGCTTGGAGGGCACTAATGTTGTTGAAGGCTGAGCTGTAGTTGATGAATAGCATTCTTACATAGGTATATCTCTTGTCAGGGTGGGATAGGGCAGTGTACGGTGTAATTGTGATTGCTTAAGTCCTTGAATCTGTTGGTGATATGCAAATTCTAGTAGGTCCAGGGTGTCGTGTAAGTTGGAGGTAATATGGTCCTTAACTAGCCTCTCAAAGTATTTCATGATGAGAGACGTGAGTGCTATGGGGCGATAGTCATTTAGCTCAGTTACCTTCGCTTTCTTGGTTATCAGAACAATGGTGGACATCTTGAAGCAAGTGGGACCAACAGACTGGGAAAGGGAGAAATTGAATATGTCCGTAAATACTCCAGCCAGCTGGGCTGCACATGCTCTGAGGATGCGGCTTGGGATGCCCTCTGGGCCGGCAGCCTTGTGAGGGTTAATACACTTAAATGACTTATGTCGGCCACTGAGAACAAAGGCACACAGTGCTTGTGAGCGGAGGGGGCCCGCATTAGCGGCCCGACATTGTTTTCCTCGAAGCGGGTGAAGGAGGTGTTCAGCTTATCTGGAATCGAGGCATCGGTGTCTGCGATGTGGCTGGCTTTCCCTTTTATAATCCAAGACTATCTGGAGTCCCTGCCACATACACATCGATGTCTGAGCCGTTGAATTGCGACTCCTCTTTCTCCCTGTACTGTCGTTTTGCCTCTGATTGCCTTACTGATGTCATAGCTGGTCTGTTTTGTACACATCCATGCATGTTCCCAGTCACCTTGCCATGGTTAAATCTGGTGTTTCGTGCTTTGTTTTTGGTTTGGATGAGTTCTAATCATCTCAGTAGTAACAACATTGTCTATGCACTTCCTGATGAACGCAGTCATCGAGTCAGTGTATACCCCTACTAGGTGACCCGGAACTTTTCCCAGTCCGCCTGATTAAAATAATCTTGAAGCATAGAATCTGATTGGTCAGACCAACGTTGAACAGGCATTAATTTAATTGTGCCCAGCACCACTCCTCAACCCAGATGCGAAAAAGGATTGCGTAGTTTGCAGCCCTTGTACTCCGTCTAATACAAGATTTCATGTAATGCTTTGAGAAGAAAGGCAGTCAGATTGTGTAGCCTAATTGCTGTGTTTTCTCTGGAAAAAGGGAAAAAATAATGCTGTGTCAGCCAGGCTTTGAACCCGCTCAAGGCTTTTTTGTGCTTCAGTGATGAGCTACAAGCCTTGCCCTTGTCTCTGAGAAAATGGTTCCCTGCCATTGTCTCTGTTCTCTCCAATCATCGCTTTAATTAATTCATATTGGACAAAGCCGATTCCCTCTTCCTTCTTTTTTTTTCTTTTTTCCCCACACTCTGTCGTCTCTTGCTCTCTCCCCCTGTTCCCCGCATGCTTACTCTAGTGCTGCTGACAGTGCAAAGGGAGGTGTGAGGGAGGTAGGGGGTGCCTTTAATGCATCTGTTCTCAGTGACTCTCACTGACTCTCAAGGTTCACTCATCACACACACATTCATTCTCTCTCTCCCGGTCTCTTTCTAGCTGTCTCATGCTCATTCTCTCCGTCACTCAGTAACATAACCACTGACACAGGAACGCATACTATAGGGGAGCCATCCACCAGTCCTGTTTCATTCATCCTCACTCTCCTCTTGTCTCTCTCGCCTTCTTGGAATCTTGCTGTACCGTTCCTGCTCTGCTCTACCTACGTCAGGAGGATCAGATCGCTGCCTGAGCAGTAGCCAGCACCACTGAGCAGAGGTAGGTGTTAGACTACAGCATCATGGCTGAGGCGCCGCTCTCCTGCATCTCTTTCCCTTTCTCTTATCTCATTCCCTCAGTGTGTGTGCTTGTAGCACAGAGCAGATGACATACAATTCGTCAGTAATTAGCATCGTATGGATCTAGTCTTTGGTTTGTTGCTCTTGCTTCACTGAGAGGCGTCTGTGCATACCATATGACACTGGGTGTATTTCTGCTCTGTCTCCCCACTCTCTCTCTCGGTCTGTGTCTCATGTTTTATGCATGACCTGTCCTCTTAAATTAATTCCGGGGACTGGCCATGCTGTGGGATTTATAGAGAACCACCTTAAAATAGCTTTGCTGTGAGGGTACACGCACGACACAAACACACACAGTCTGTACTGAGTGGTTTTGAGCCGGAACCCTTACCTGCTCCTGTCAATGCTGCAGTGCCCATCTGTTGCAGACAATGTCGTCTTTATGCAACACACCCCAGCAAGACATGTAAATAACCTGTTTTTCTAATGTTGTGATGTTTGTAGTCCAACGGTTGTGACAGTTGGCTGTGGCTGGCTGTGGTTTATTCCATCACCTTGCTGTTCTCATGCTGGAGCTATAGCAGCTGACAGTGGCGCTGAGGCGTCCTCTGGGTTCTTGTCCAAGGCTGGGGTGAGCAGCACAGGAGAGGCTGGCTGCAGGGGTTTGGTGCAGTAAGTTGTTGCATGTAGCCAACAGCAGCAGAGAAAGGAGAGCAAGGTAGATCTCTGTATTGATACTGAATATCCTTAGGTGAGTTTTTACACCAGCCTTGCAGAAAGTGGTTGTCAGATATACAGTTAGTATGACAGCAATGTTATGACAATTTCGTTAATGTTTTGTGCACTGTTATAAATCTATTGAGATGGCAGACTATGTGAAGCATTTAGCCAACATTAACACTGTAAAGCTGTGATGTTCGGTCAGCCTTGACGAGGCCTTCTATAGGACATTGGAGAGGAACACTGGGTGTAATTGGAAGTAGATGTGTTATATCTGATCTTTGTAGTCTTCAGAGACCGACGTACTGTAACTGTACAACAGCAGCAGACTGCTGAGGGATGACCAGCCTGATACACAGTACAGTACTCCCACAGAGGAGAACTTCCTGGATGCTCATGAGGGAGACTTCCCTAAACAGAGCTCTGTAATAATCCTCTAGTTGAGAGGTAGTGGCCTGTCTCACGTCATTAGCGCTGTTCATGGGCCATACATACATACATACATACATGCATACATATTGTCTGTGTATTGTCACACATCTGCCCAGCAGGTGTGTTTTCTTCCTCAGCCCTCTGTGGCTGTGATGCATAGTAGTCTTAACAGCAACCCACTGTGGGAGGGGTTTATATGTCCCTCTTAGGTGTAACGTGTACTCTGAAGTGAGTCAGGGTTCAGCAGAGCTGTATACCTTGACAGTTATACAGCAAACGTAATGCAACTCAATGACCCTCTTGCTCTGGCAGTGCTACGTACTGCCTTCTGTGCGTCTTAACCAGTACATCTTAACAAGACCGCTCTGTATTACCTCATATTGGTCACTTAAATTCTAGTTGATTTGGCGAGAGTGAGTAAAATACCAATGACCTGCAGTTGACTTTTCTCCGTCCTCACTGAGGATTCCGCTTGCTAGCCTCAGCTCTGTTCCAGCTCTGTTGGATTAGTGTGATGTGATTACTGTGTTCTTTCAGAGGGCGACAGACAGCCTCACACTGGTTTGGCTCTGTGACAATACTGTTTGTTGTTTCCCAGGAAACGGAGACCACACGGCCAGAAGAGAACGGCTTCCCCAGAGGAACCTTCCTCCTGGTGTTCTTCTGAAGATGTATAGCTAGGCTGTGTTATGCCTGCTAGGAATTTTCACTGACTAAAAAGTGCCATGATACTAGGCCTATTGAGTACATTGCTTCGTCCAGTTTCTACAGAATGCGCCTTCCAGTGCTAGATTCGCTGTAGGGTTTGTCCCTGTGAGTGGCCTAGAGTGCCCTTATTGCTGTTGTCATAATGCTGTGCCAGTGCCTCACACTCCATGCTGTGTGGCAGGACTCTGTCTTCATAGGTTTTAAAATCACCCTGATGGCAGTGAGCCAAGCACTAAAATATAGCCGTTCAGTGGAAGCAGGAGGATGTAGTGGCTAATAAAAGGCTTAATTGATTCCCAGTGATAAAGTGCTTAGTGTAGACGTAGCTGCTGGATGGGCTGAGCTCCACTCAACATTTTTGGCACCTTGTCCTGCCTGAACTGGGTCCTGACTGAAACAAGTAATGCAAGGTAATGCCAAAATAACCTTGGGCAATGGTAAATACTTTATCTCAGTTCAGATGCATTACTAACACACTTTTCTGAATTGAATTGTCAGACTGAACTCTTAATGAGAATGTAGAAGCCCTGCATGGCCAATTGCCATATGAATGACCTCCGTGGTAAAGTCATTCTGATATTTTCTGGGGTGGTGTAGTAATCTCAACCTCCCACTCAGACACTGACGGAGCTGATCAGAATTGAAAGTGTTCACACCTCACAGGGGGCCTAGCTGTATATCGCACTGCAGCAGACCCTGGCCCAGCCCTGCACACAGCAGTCATCTCTCCACACTTCCACTTTCACAAGTCACAGAAATGACATTCATTCTCAGAATTTCCTACCCAGCTTCACATGTGATAATGACTAACTTGTCTGTTCCAATGCAGAAAGTGCAATGTTTGACTTGGGATCCAATAGTAGGTACTTTCTGACTAGTAGCCTATCTGAATAAATTCACATAGCCTAAGTGATATGTGAATTAGACTATTGACTACAGTGTATATAAAACCATGTGAATTCTGATGTGTGTACAGTATACTTTGAACACCGTGGTACCTCTCTGTACAGCGTGTGCTGGTCCTGCCTGGTGAAGTACAGCTGCTAGGCAATATTTTGTGTGACGCTGAATGATGATCTAGCGTGGTGTAGACACGTCACTTATGTTACAATGGCGTTTTGTGATGGGTGAGTTATAAGGGAAATGTCTGCTCCTGACATGGTGGCTTCAGATTGATTAGAACAGCTCAGTGTGGGCTGTGGATTCTACATCTCTACTGTATGTGTGCTCTCTGGGTCTGTTCTAGGATCAGGTCCCCCCCTTGTCCATGTAATCATTGATCTAAAAGACAAAACTGTTCCTGAATCAGCCCTTCTACTCTGAGATGCTTGAGACATATGGCCCCTACTGTCAGTCTTCTCTTTGCTGGCCCTGGGTAGTGTAGTGCAGGGCTCTGTATCAATAGGGGGTTGAGGTTCTCTCAATAACCCTGAGGGATAAAGGCCATATGTACAGAGCAGATGCCTGGTTCGTGTCACTGCCGTGTGCGTTTGCTCGTGTTGCCACGCATCCCTCAACTCGGACTAATGGATGCTATTTAGCTGCAGGGCCTCCAGTTAGCTCGAGCACAGTGATACACAAAAGCTACAGCATGTCACTCCTTGCTGCGGCAATCTGAGATCTATACAGTAACCTCCAAATAGACACTGGCTGAGTCTGAAATTTGGCTTGCCTACTACTTATTTAAACTGCATACTGTGTACTAATCATACTATTTGGCACATACTGTTTAGTATAAAGTATGCCATGGCCGAAATATACTACTTTTGGTGCATTCAAGACCACTGGGAATTCGTAAACTAAATGAGCTCCGACTAGGAAAAATCGTGATATTGGTGATCTTCAGGTCGGCGAAGTCGGAGCTCTAGGATGATGCCTGAGTTTCTTACTTGCAATTCCGAGGTGGATGACCGTTCAAAATGTTTTTTCAGTCGGAAATACGTTTTTTTCGAGTTGTCTTCAGGATCAGTTGAGGCTTCATATGAATCGGAAAGGATCACCTATGCCCCACCCAGTGACCTTTTTGTGTTGTTTTGGGCTAACATTAGCTAAGTAGATAGCATTTAGAACAACGTATTTAGAGTAAACTTGAGTGCATCGTAGGCCTACGCATGTATAAATTGAAGAGTCACCTGAAGCTTGAGAGCAATGGGAGATACAGTAGTGGAATGCAGTGATGAGGCAGAGGGCTCGTAATGAGGACGACTGGCTACTACTCTGAACTGTATGTGGTGAGCTTTCTGGCCCCTAGAGCTGCTGAGGCATCACCCAAGTGGGTGCCATACATTGACATTTTTTGCCTAATTTTTTAGGTGTTACTTTAGTGCCTTGTTGCAAACAGGATGCATGGTTTGAACATTTTTATTCTGTACAGGCTTCCTTTTCACTCTTGTCAACTAGGTTAGTATTGTGGAGTAACTAAAATGTTGATCCATCCTCAGTTTTCTCCTATCACAGCCATTAAACTAACTGTTTTAATGTCACCATTGGCCTCACGGTGAAATCCCTGAGCGGTTTCCTTCCTCTCCGGCAACTGAGTTAGGAAGGACGCCTGTATATTTGTAGTAACTGGGTGTATTGATACACCATTCAAAGTATAATTAATAACTTCACCATGCGCAAAGGGATATTCAATGTTGGCATATAAACCCCTTTGCGAGGCATTGGAAAACCCCTCTGGTCTTGATTCTGTGTTTTGAAGTGCACTGTTTGACTGAGGGAACTTACAATTATCTGTATGTGTGGGGTACAGAGATGAGGTAGTCACTCAAAAATCATGTTAACCACTATTGCACACAGTGAGTCCATGCAATTTATTATGTGACTTGTTAAGCGAATGTTTACTCTTGAACTTATTTAGGCTTTCCATAACAGAGGTTGAATACTTATTGACTTGTTATTTCAGCTTTCCATTTTTTATTAATTTGTAAACATTTCTAAAAACATAATTTCACTTTGACATTCTGGGGTATGTAGGCCAGTGACACAAAATCTCTATTTAATCAACTTTAAATTCAGGCTATAACACAGCAAAATTTGAAAAAAGTCAAGGGGTTTGAATACTTTCTGAAGGCACTATAGCAAGCTAAAGGCACGGCAGGCAGTAGATCTGTTTTCAAAGATGTAACATTATGAAATAGTCAATTTTAAGGAGAACAAAAACGACTTACATTTGAACACCACCGCCGAAGCTTTGCTTTTCGCCGTCTTCCAAATTGTTTACTTGATCTAGCTATCAAAACTCGCAGCCCCCCTCTTCTAATGCGTTGTGGCTGTGAAATTCCTGAAAAGTGTGCATGAAATTCTACCTGATGAAAAGCCGAAATTAGTTTAACATCCTGGCATTTAACACACATGATTTTCGAAAATTCATACTATAAAACATTATTTTTTTTCGCATACTGAGAATGTGTCATGCGCAATTGCGTTGTTTCCTGCTATCTGTTGATTTCGGTAGCGTATCTTATCTAATTGATCGGCTGTTGTCATAGCTGAAATGACTACTGTATGACATCTGGTCATTTAAACTATTCTCGATTTTTGAAATGTCACATACATACTATTAAACGCCTTACAATTTACGACGCAAGTATGGGAATTTGGACACAGCCACTGTCCCAGTATACAGGAAAGGCTGTCGGACATTGACAGCCCGAAGTGTGAAGGAAAATTCCACGATGGAGGGCTCACAGATCTACCGTAGGAAGATGTTTGTCTGCTCTGCTGCAGTGTGAGCTGTGCATAGGGCTACAACACCAGAGCTGGCAGAACACGGAGAGGGGAGGGAGAAATGAGAGAAAACACTTCAAGACTGAGTAGGGAGGGAGGAATACAGTTAGAAGGAAAGCAAGCGTATATGAGAGTGAGATATAAACAAAGGGAGGCTGGTGGAGAAGGGCGGGGCAGCGTGACTTTATTGCTGAGTAAAGCTATAGCTTACTGCTCTGCAGCTGGTCTCTGACCAATCATGGCAGAGCTGCATGACAACTCACCAATGGGCTGGGCCTGCCTGTTTGTTCTGTTTCGTGGAGGACAGCGTGTGTGTTTGGGATTTGTGACCAACTCCACCTTGGCTCTGTGCTGTGCTGTCTCATGGATTTGGGGACTGCCAGCCTGGTCCAGTAAGGGGAGAGAGATGGAGGACACATTGAAACTGTAGCTCAGTGGCACTGGCAGCCTCAGGCTGCGGACTCAGACTCTCAGCAGGACATGTGGAACACAGCCTGACAGCACAGAGGATGTCTCACTGATGTTCACACTGATAGTCAGACACTGATGGATACACACAGATACTGTCTTTATACAGTACAGAAATATGCACAGTGGCTTACTTTCTGTACACAGATGCAATTCACTATCAGGCAATAGCCTACTTTTTGTGTCCTTTGTAAAACTGACACTCACCAATTCACTTTGACTTACTAACCTTTCACATAGAAAATATCGGAGAACAGTGCTGCATTCACATTGATCAGACAGATGTTCCATTCACATTGATGCACCTCAACTCTTTGTCCAACATTGGGTACATTTGAAGTGTTTGATGTCTAGTCCTGTCACACTACCCTATACTGTTTCACTGTAACTCACTGACACAGAACAGTGGTCTATTCTCCTCTTATTGTGAAACAGACTTGCATTCTCTAGCAGTAGGCATGTTCTAACACTACAGCCCAGAAATAGACTGGGAAACAAGCACTTGCCTGGCCCCACACATTGATTGTCTGTGACACAGGTTACAGCCAGGCCTCAGGCATGTGGCCACAAACACGATGATGATGTTAACCCCAAGGAAGAATTCCATTTCCTCTCCTCTCATCATGGACTATGACACACAAACTGTGCTGCTTGGGGTACCTGCTTGGTTTTCAGTCGACAACATGCACTTGCAGCGTGCATCAAAGCGCTCTTTGTACAGTAGTGCATGTTCTTTTTATACAGCAGGCTGAAAGATGAACCTGTTCACTTCCTACGCTAAATGGATTGTGTTGGACGTAGTGAGTCAGAGGGGTGTCTTATAAAAAGAGCAGTGGGAGCCTGGCCTGTCCTGCGGTGGTGGTGCGTATGTGGAAAGTGACCCTGCGATGGCATCTGTAAGCGTGTGAGTCAGATGTGTGGACATGTATCAAGTCAGACAGATGGAACCCAACACAGTATTTTTATTGTGTGTTCACTTGAGGATTTTGTTAAGTGTGTGTGTGTTTCTGGGACATGGCTGCCTGTGCTGTACCGTCCCATAGCTGATCCAGGAACAACTTCGCCTCTCTGAGCTGCCTGTCTGCCATGTAGAGACCGTTTGAATCAGATGGTCTGTGTCAGAGGCAGATTGTCAGTGCACTCAGGAATAGCCCGTGTACACTGAACAAAATATAAACTGAACGTGCAACAATTTCAAACATTTTACTGAGTTACAGTTCATATGAGGAAATCAGTCCATTTAAATCAATTCATTAGGCCCTAATCTATGGATTTCACATGACTGGGACTACAGATATGCTTCTGTTGGCCACAAACGCCTTAAAAAGGTAGGTGTGGATCAGACACCAGTCAGTATCTGATGTGAACACTATTTGCCTCATGCAGCGCAACGTCTCCTTCGCATAAAGTTAATCAGGCTGTTGATTGTGGCCTTTTGAATGTTGTCCTCTTTTTAATGGCTGTGCGAAGTTGCTGGATATTGGCGGGAACTCTTCAATTTATACATGCGTAGGCCTACGATGCACTCAAGTTTACTCTAACAACCCAGAGCATCCCAAACATACTCAATGGGTGACATGTCTGGTGAGTATGCAGGCTATGGAAAAACTGGGACATTTTCAGCTTCCAGGAACTGTGTACAGATCCTTGCAACATTATCATGCAGAAACATGAGATGATGGCGAATGAATGGCAGGACAATGAGCCTCAGGATCTCGTCACGGTATCTCTGTGCATTCAAATTGCCATCGATAGAACGCAATTGTGTTCGTTGTCCGTGGTTTATGCCTGCCCATACCATAACCCCACCGCCACCATGGGGCACTCTGTTCACAATGTTGACATCAGCACACCTCTCTCCCACACGATGCCATACATGTGGTCTGCGGTTCTGAGGCCGGTTGGACGTACTAGCTCTAAAATGACTTGAGGCAGCTTATTGTAGAGAAATTAACATTCCATTCTCTGGCAACAGCTCTGTTGGACTTTCCTGCAGTCAGCATGCAAATTGCACGCTCCCTCAACTTGAGACATCTGTGGCATTGGGTTGTGACGACAAAATGTCACATTTCCCAGTGGCCTTTTATTGTCCCTAGCATAAGGTGCACCTATGTAATGATCATGCTGTTTGATCAGCTTCTTGATTTGCCTCACCTGTCAGGTGGATGGATTATCTTGGCAAAGGAGAAATGGTCACCAACAGGGATGTAAACAAATTTGTGCTAAACATTTGAGAGAAATATGGATTTTTGTGCTTTATTGAAAATTTCTGGGTTCTTTTATTTCAGCTCATGAAACATGGGACTAACACTTATGTTTTTGTTCAGTGTACATACTATTTAGATAGGGCTGGGAATTGCCAGTGACCTCACGATATGATATCATAATACTTAGGTGCCGATACGATATGTATTGCGACTCACAATTTGTATATGTATTGAGATTCAATACTGTGATTTTATTGCCATTCTATGTTCCAAACATATTGCTCAGCATATGTCTGCTGCAGAGGGACGAGAGAACCATGAGAGAACCATTTCTGATCAGTCATGGAAATAAAAGTGCTGAAAACAAATTGGCTCCCTATTTAAAAAGATGGAGAACAAGCAATGGGAAAAATACAGACTGGACTTTTGGTGCAAGTACAGCCAACTAGTGCAAAATTAATATTGTGACATTTTCGATTTATGTCTTCAAAGAGAATATCCCGATATGTATAAACCCCGTCACAAGTGTTATAGATGTGTATATGTATGTTGGCGTACTGAACTATGGATCTCTTGCCACCGAGAGACTGAGTGGGACTGTAGTGACGCATGGAGCCCAGAGAGGGTAGAGCGAGGTGAGGTGTGCCCAGGAGACACACAGGAGGGAGAGATGCATGGCCCTAGCCTGCCTGTGTGTGTTTGTTAAGCCATGCTGCAGCAGCACAGGGCCTCCCTCCAGACCATGCTGCTCTCTCATCCCTACTCAGAACAGCTGACCGGGCAGGCAAGCTCCCCTCAACTGCAGTTAAAAAAAACTTTAAAAAAAACATTTCTCTCTCCCATTCATTTTTGTATCTTTCTCCTCCTGTTTTCCCCCTGTACTGTTCCCCTCACTAGGTGTGTGTTGGCCAATCTCCTGGGGGAGCTTGATTCAGTCGGTCTGAACTGCCCGGGCACCTGTTGGCTGCAGATTTCATTAGGAATTCTGGAACATTTTGCTTTCCCCACCTCAGTTAACAATGGCATCCATCAGAGTGGTTGTGGCGAAGTACTAGCAACCTGAAGGAAGAATATTCTATCCCTCCCTCCTCACTGGCAGTGCCAGTGGCTTATGCAGAGTTGAGGAAAACAACAGGACGAAGATGTATAAAGAGCTGCTGCTGTGTGAAATAATTTAGGAGGGCTGTGTTTTGAGACGACGGTGTAGAACAGAAGGTGTGTTTCTTTTGAGCGCCTCGTTATCTGCCGCAGTGACTCTCTCTCTGCTCTCACAGGATCCTTCGCTCACTTCACAAAAGCTGAAACCAAACCAGCAGGCAAGTTAAACAATAACGCTGTCCTGAATGTCAGAACCACTCTCCACCTCTCCCAAGTTTGTTTGGCCTGGCCTGAGGCACTCAGGTTCTTATATAACAGGGCAGTGGCAGTGTTCACAGGCTGTGGGTGCCCAGCCCTATGGGCACAGGACCAGCCCAGAAACCACAGCTCTCTGGCACTAAACAAGGGCTTTTACAATCACCTTCTCCCCTTGACATCACCCCCCCCCCCCCCCCCCCGGTTGTCAGTGTTCCATTTCATTAGTCATTGTTTGCTCAGCTCTAATCTCTGTGCCCTCTGGCTAGAATAAAAATGAGGTATGTAATTTCAGGGGTCTGATTTGCAGAAGTGTGTGTAATATAGTCTGATACAGGTTTAATTTTAGGAATATAGTCAGTGTTTTGTTGTTGTTGAGGAGATAAACCATGTATGCTCGTATTCACTGCTATATCATTGTCCTCTCCGCTGGGCTCTTCTGATTTCCATCTGATCGATCTGCTCCGCTCCACCATATCTGTTTGCAGGAGATATTTTTATGTCACCTCTGACTGTGCATTTTGCGCACGTATGCAGAGATCTTATATCTTCAGTCTGTCTCCTCTGCTCTGCCCTCTCTCCCTTGCTGCAGTATGTGGTAGTTGGTGGTACTGTAAGGTGTGTGTGTGTGTGTGTGTGTGTGTGCGAGAAATAAGAATGAAGTCAAAAGCAGTTTGAAATGGAAGACACCATGTTGCCAACCTATGGACTTAAAGGAGTTGAGTAGGAGGTGGTGGCTAGGTAGGCGGATGCCTCAGTGAGGGAAACAAGGTTACAGTCCCTTAACCACATTACTCCCCTCTGTCCCCTGCACAGTGACCGATCACACGCCATGTGTGAAGCTGGACTAACACTATCTAATATCGCACCTCTGTCCCTTTAGTTTGGTGAGAGGGAGAACGTTTGGTGGGTTGGACCCAAAGAGATGAGGGGTTTCCCATTCCTGCTGCAATCTGCTCTGCTGTGTGATGCTGCTACAGTAGCTGTCTCCTGCTGCGCTGGCATGGCCGGGCCTTATTTATAACATGTTACAGCCTGAGGTAAGCCATACATTTTAGTACAGCTCCATAACCAATGGAGAAAGCAGCTCTCACCAGCCACTGATAGACACTAGGGCTGGGAATTGCCAGGGACCTCCCAATACGATATGTATTGCGATTCTCACGATTCTATATTTGTTGCGATTCGATACTGTGATTTTATTGTGATTCGATGTTCCAAACATATTGCTCAGCGTATGTCTGCTACAGAGGGACAAGAGACATGAGAAAACGAGTTTGACTCACTATTTAAAAAGAGCTATAATGGATAAATACTGGCGTTTTGGTGCATGTCCAGCCAATTAGTGTGAAAACAATATTGCGATATTGTCAAAAGAAGATGATATATCGTAAATAATATCCCGATTATGTAACTGTTTTTAAAAAGGGAGCCAATTTGTGTTAAGCACTTTTTAAAAATTTCAATCACTAATAAAACTTGTTTTTTCATGGCTGTCTCTTGTCCTTCTGCAGCAGACCTATAGGGATCAATGTTTGCAACATCAAATCGCAGTATTGAATCGCAATACATATAGAATCGCAATACGATATCATGATATGTATTTTGAGGTCCCTGGCAATTCCCAGCCCCAAGAAAATAGTGTGTGGGCTATCTTGCTCATATTACAAATGGCATGTGGTGGTTTGCGCGTGTTTGTGTGTCGTAACTAACACGTTACATGTGAGCGATTGCCAATAGCCCATCACAGAAGCAGAATGAGGTGCTGAGGATTGGTGAGTCGTCTGAGGATTCATCTTTGGCCTGTCAATGACACGACCAGGCCTGTGATTGTCCATCACACAGGCAGCACATAGGCTTTACCACTGGAGATCGTTTACTGGACACGATGATCGTTCTTCAGACCTCTGTGCTGTACACCCTACAGCGCTGGTCTGTAGCATGGTGGTCAAGAAGCCAAACCATTATGGAGTTTATGCTAAGCAGCAAAGCTGAAGTAGATGCTAACAACATGAAGTGTTCCCTTTGATCCATTCATGATGCCATATTGAAGATCATTTTCCAAACTCTTTGTTTTGTATGGTTTAATTGATCTAAACAGTTGCTATCCTGAATGTAGGCCTCCATTAATGGTGCCTGACAGTGAGGCTCATGGATGTGCTTTTAACTCCAAACAGGGAGCATATGATTGGTGTCAGACGTTTGCTGCAAAAATAGGCTACTTATGCAAATTATTTTGATGAGCATTTTTTTTTTCTCTGGCAGCGACTGACCTGTACTGCTTCTGTAATCAAGTGCTCTCCGCAATGTATCAAAAAGGAGGCCATTTTCACACCGCAGTGCCTGTTACAGCTCATCCGTCTGTCTGCTGTTGATGATGAGACTAGGATGCAGTGACAAAGACAACTTTTCATAATTGATCAAATAATTATGAGAACCGTGACATGAATATAGCTGTTTTTGGATCCTCTGATTCTCCTGGCCTTTATTTAGATCCATATTGAGATCTCTTCAGTATTATTATTTACCTGTCTGTCTGGCCATTCTCCTGCTGCAGGACACCCCTGGCAGTCCTCGTCTGTCCTCTCTTCTAGTGCCATCTGTTGGCATCCATGTGTGTTTCGTGCTACTAACACTCTACTGTACATTCCAGGCCACGACAGCTCTGCTGCCTACTTATATAAGCCCCGTCTCGAGGAATCTCTCTCAGGCTGGGTGTAGGTGTGGTTGGCTGGAGCCTATGGAAAAGCATAATCGGTTGCCTTTGGTGACTCCATGTTGCCTTTTGTTGGACAGGAATGAAGGTTCCAGTATGTAGGTTCCAGTATGTACGACTGGCTAAACACTAAACAGGCAATACTAAGGCATTTGTTCTATTTGTTGTCTTTATTCCAACCTCTACTTAAATCCATCCCCACCCTGTCTCGTTGGGCCGTCCTCCTCCTTCACACGACTTCTGTCCTTTAGTCTGCCTGTCCTGATGTGTTTGGATCAGCATATGGTGGTGTCGGGCCAGAGGGTGGTTCTGATCCGATAAGGGTCTGTCGTGCACCTCTGTCTCCCTGCCTGCAGTTTTAATCTGCAGAGTGCACCTTGGCCCATTAGAGCAGTAAATCTGAGCTCAACTCTCCAACTGTGATGTGCTGCCGGGACGAGTCTGTACCGCAGTGCTGCAGTAAGTATCGCTCTCTTTTCTACTGCAGCACAGCACAGCCATCTAGTGTATATGCTTCTACCACACACAGAGGACTTTGATGCACCAATAGTAAACTGTCAAGGCAAAGGGAAAAACACTCAGCCTAGCCTAACTTTTCTGGGGTGTGATGAGGGCATAACACTTAACTGACTGAGACTGTAGGTCTCCTGAACAGGATAGGCTAAATACCATTTACTAACACTTTAGCCTTGGCTCCAGCCGTTCAAGAATACGGTGTTGAGGTCTGGTACCACGAAACCATGCAGCCTCTTAAAGGAAGGGCCCAACATGACAGCTCCTGCGTCCTCTGTTAGTAATCAGGGAGTCGGTGGCAGTAGATAGATAGATAGATTTATTTATTTATTTTTGTGATATTTTTAATAAATGACTCTCGAGCCAGGTGGAGTCCTTCAGAATCCCCTCAGAGTCCGTTTAGATCTACAACACAGCCCATCTTCATCTCGTCATCATGATGCCATCATCATCACCTTGTAGAAGAAGGGACCAGGTAGGGGCTTTTGTTCCGTCCTGGCTGGCAGGATTGAAGTGGTGAGGCCAGCGAGCGTTAAATTAGTCTTTGAAAAGGGGACACCTTATTTTCTGTCATTGGTGTGAGGAGAAAGTCACCTTCACGTCATCATTATCAGCAGACCAGCAACTGCTCACGGCTGGCTCGCACACATGATTTCAGTGTGTAGTGAAATAGAGGCTGGTCAGGCAGCCGGTAAAAGACCTCGGTCTCTACTCCTGCATATACACACAGGGGTAGTTACCGTTACTGTAGCAATGCTGTCCTATGTGAACTATAATGTAAAGGGAAATGGAACACAGAGTACAGTAGATAGCTTAATGCAATTGTGATTTTTTTTTTGTTCACCGGGCCCTCTGTAGTCCTGATGGGGTCAAATTGGGGTCATGATAGGGGCTGCACCAAATGTTTGATGTATTATAATAATTGATTATGCTTATGTTGTATTAATAGAAGGGGAGGGGCTATTGGACCCCTCTAGATTTATTGGGTCCTAGACTATAGATTAACTATATATATATATATATATTCATGATAAGGTTTTAAAATTGTTCCACAGTCTTTTCTAAGTCTTTGCCTCTTATGAAGAAATGGTCTGAGAAATGTGTGAATTATTGCATGGGGTCTGTGAGAAAGCACTTCAAAGATAAAGAGCCCTGCAGGGGAGTAGAAGAGACAAGAGGCTAGTCAGACATTCCTCTAAAAATCAACTTGGGGGAGTGGACATTTACTGCTGAGGCTTTAGAAAACACTGGAACTATTGTATCTCTCTTGCAAGTTTGTATAGCTGTGTATGCATGGGCTTGGTCTGAGGAGTAGCAGGTAATGACTTATGCAGTGACATCACTGGGGCTGGACTTCGGGCTTAGTAAAATAACTTGGGACTTTTCCTATGGGGCAGAACTCATGAGAGACATCAGTTGTATATGTGATGTTTGATCTTTGACTTCTGTCTACAGCTGTATTTTGATTAAAATTGTTATGATTTATAAGTGCACATTTTGAGTGTTCCTTATTTGTTAAGTAAATAAAACGGAGCACAGAAAAACGGGAACCCTCCCCTCCTCCCCTCGCCCCCCAGCTCTCCTCTCCTGTTATAGCTCCTTACTTCAGCAGTGGTCTTCTTGGGTGAAAACTGTTGAATTATTCATAGAAACTAGTCGCTCTGAGCGCACACACACAGCAAGGGCAGGATGGCGAGGTATGAGGATGTCTATGACTTTGTAAATGTGTGTGGTAGGTCTGTGTGTGTGGTGTGTATATAAGGATGTTGTTGTAGTACAGGGCTTTGACATCATGTGGCTGCAGAGACCATAGCTCTGACGGGGCAACATTTTTCCCCGTAGTTTGCAAAATGAAAGAGTTTACATCCCTAGTTACAGCCCACTGAGCACAGAGAAGGCAGGCTTATTGGTCTGATATGTTTTCAAGCTGCTGCCTGTGGTAACTGTGGAAATGGTGCCATCTAGTGACTGGTGAATAGTAGTGACATTCTATGATCTCTGAAATGACTATTTGACAAAAATAAATGAATTAGTAATGTATATAAGTTGTCTTCCTCCTGATCACTATAACCATCCAGACAGTATACAGACTGACTGTTTGCTCTGTCCCCTCCAGAAGCCCAGTTTGGTGAGAGACAGTCCCCTGTTGTCCCGGTGAGAGAGAGACCCCTTCTGCAGGCTGGCCACATCCCCACCCTCCCGCCTCCATGTATCCTGAATCTACCACAGACTCACCTGCCCGCCTCTCCCGACAAACTGGCTCGCCTGGAATGATCTACAAGTAAGTCCACAAATACGTACAGACTGTCCGAATACCCATACTTGAATTCTAAATAGTAGGCTTTTTGGGTATGCAAAAATATGTTTTATAGTATGTGAAATTTCAAGAATTTTGTATGCTTTAAATGCAAGGATGTTCTACTCATTTCTACTTTTCATCTTGTTGAATTTGCTGCACGCTATTCAGGAAGAGAATCGTCTTTTCACACCCACATGTTTGAAAACCGTTGATAATCAGAATAGGGTAGGCACTCAACAAATGTGCGAATGGCGGGAAACAAGCGCGATAAATCCTCAGTATGTTGCTATTTACTGCATATGTTTTTACTAAACATTACATTCTAAATATTAGTTTAGTAAGTAGTAGGCAGGACAGATTTCGGACATGGCCAAACACACACACACACTCGTGGTGGTCTGATGGTGCATGCAGTTCATTTGTCACGCCTGATTTAAAAAAGAAAATATTGTCCATACTTCATGCCCCTTCCATTCTATTCAGGATTCTCACAGCAAGCAGTCATGTGGCATCCAGTCCTTCTGTTTGTAGTGGAAACACTCATTTCTGTTCTAGCACATCCCCTTTCCTGCTGTTCCACATGCTACCAGCATGTGGTGCAAGAGAACCATTTTTCTTAGTGTTACGTGTCCCATTTCAGGTCTTTCTATGTGCAGCATATTATTTTTATTTATTTTTACTTTCCAAAACAATTGTCCACCTCAGTTCAGCTGTCGTAGATTAAAGTGTTAAATGCATCAGGGCATTGCGTGCATAAAGGCCTATAGGCCTTGACGATAATACATGACGATAATACAAAATATAGAAATAGAAACTTACGCTGAAAGAATGACCGGCAGCATGTTCCAACACCGTAATGCATTCTTTGTACAGATACATTGAATGTACAAAACATTAGGAACACCTTCCTAATATTGAGTTGCACCTGCTTTTGCCCTCAGAACAGCCTCAATTCGTCAGAGCATTGATTCTGCAATGTGTCGATAGCATTCCACAGGGACGCTAGCCCATGTTGACTCCAATGCTTCCCACAGTTGTGTCAAGTTGGGTGGCTGTCCTTTGGGTGGTGGACCATTCTAGATACACACAGGAAACTGTTGAGCGTGATAAACTAGCAGCGTTGCAGTTCTTGACACACTCAAACTGGTACCTACTACCATACCCTCTTCAAAGGCACTTAAATCTTTTGTCTTGCCCATTCACCTTCTGAATGACACACACACACAATCCATGTCTCAAAGCTTAAAAAGCCTTCTTTAATCTGTCACCTCCCCTTCATCTACACTGACTTGAAGTGGATTTAATAAGTGACATCAATAAGGATCATAGCTTTCACCTCGTCAGTCTGTCATGGAAACAGCAGGTGTTCCTATTGTTTTGTACACTTAGTGTATAGGCATAGCCTACAGAAGGAGGCTAATTCGAAAATTTTCGCTCAGAATATTTTTGATAAAGATGAACATTATAATGTTAGATTTAAAGGAGCTGGCCTTACTCTGGTAGGCCTAAAACGTTCTTCCTCAAGTTCAACTGCGCACTGATAGGCCTGCAGTAAATAAAGCCTGATTAGGGTAATATCAAAAGTAACGCAAGCTATTGTTTATAGAGAATATAGGAACAGCTTATAATATTGCGGTTTATTATTATTTTTGCATCTCTGCCTACTTGGTTTAACCTTTTTCATGGTTATTTTACTTCAATTTCTTAACTTTATTTTACTTCAATGAAAAAGGCCTCCATCTTCGCAATCAACAGTAGCCAAGGCTCCTCTCTCGCGTTCTCTCGGTCTCCTCACCAGCATGCACACGACAGGTGAGCGGTCGGAACAACTTTCAGCTCTACCTAATCTATACGTTTTATTGAGTGGCAATTGGCTGACACTGATAACAAGCTCCTGCAGTTCTCATCACCTCACACATTCAATTAACAGAGGACGGGTCCAGTCAATAAATCAGTTTTAATTGCACATACCCAAGACCTGTGGCAGTTATATCAGATTAGAGCTAAAAAGTCAATTTAGGACCCTGACCCGCTCGGGTCCCGGGTCGGATCTGGGAATTTCGGGTCTGTTGGCATGTGTATATGTTCACCTCTAGTGTGGTGTCTGAGTGTCAGTGAATCACATTCAGGGTCCAGTGATTCACAAGGAATAGTAAAACGTAGTGTAACTAGGCTTTCCTCTCACATGCTGCATGTGTTCTTCTACGTTGTTCGCCTTTCTCTCTTGTGGCTTGCTTTTCCCTCCTCCCTTCTGCTACATGTTAATCTAAGGTGTACTCTCTCCTCCTCTCTTCGCTCTCTCTTAATCTCTTCCGCTGGCCTCAGCGCACGCTATGGGAGCCCCAAACGACAGCTGCAGTTCTACAGGTACCCTTCCCTCTCTCTCTCTCGGTCTCTCCCTCTCTCTCTCTTTGTCTGTGTGTTTACAGTGGAACACGGCTCGGACTGCTGCCTCATACTTCTGTCAGTCTGAATCATCCTCTGCACTGATGGTATTTTTTCTAGTCACCGTTTGGCTAATTAGCAGTCAGATTTAGTCTCTGCTGGACACCCAATTGTGCTGTTTGCAATGTTGTTCAGATGCTATGTTGTAGTTTGCATTGCACTCTGCCAAAGACTTTCAAATAGTTATCAGTGTTGCATGTAAAAATGACCTCATACTTCAGTTTGAAGTCTGTACTGTACTCGGCCCTTACCAGTAGTGTGGTATCCGGGTTGTCGGTCTTGCTGTTTCAGAGAGGCATCATCTTTTATGGGCTGAGAGATGAAGCCTTATTCTGCTGATCTGGTTATAAAAAATCCTGACGCTGTGTATGCAGGGTAATGAGCTCTCTATCGGATTTTGATCTCCGAGCCTTCTCTTGCACATTTCTGTCCTTTTTTAAGTGCAATGAGTCCCGCTGCTGCCCTGGCACAGAGAGAGGATCGATCACTGCTTCACTCTCTGTCAGTCTCACACAGACTGGCTAGAAGTGTGATGGGAAGGGCAGTTTACCACTTTTCAATCATTTCATCATTGTACACTAAATGGACATGGCAGTTATTTTTCCGGGAATGTGTTGACCTGATGTAATGTGAGAGTATGTTGCATGGCACATTTGAGAGGGAGTGTGTGTGTGTGTGAAGCTCCCGACGAACAGTTCTTCTGGTGTCGTTGCTTCCAGAGGCAGTTTTCAGCAAAAAAAAATCCCTTTTTCAGGACCCTGTCTTTAAAAGATAACAGATCTTCATTGTAAAGGGTTTAAACACTGTTTCCCATGCTTGTTCAATGAACCATAAAAAATGAACATGCACCTGTGGAATGGTCGTTAAGACACTAACAGTTTACAGACGGTAGGCAATTAAAGTCACAGTTATGAAAACTTAGGACACTAAAAAGGCCTTTCTACTGACTCTGAAAAACACCAAAAGAAAGATGCCCAGGGTCCCTGCTCATCTGTGTGAATGTGCCTTAGGCATGCTGCAAGGAGGCATGAGGACTGCAGTTGTGGCCTGGGCAATAAATTGCAATGTCCGTACTGTGAGACGCCTAAGACAGCGCTACAGGGAGACAGGACGGACAGCTGATCGTCCTCACAGTGTAACAGACCACGTGTAACAACACCTGCACAGGATCGGTACATCCGAACATCACACCTGCGGGACAGGTACAGGATGGCAACAACAACTGCCCGAGTTACACCAGGAACGCACAATCCCTGCATCAGTGCTCAGACTGGCCGCAATAGGCTGAGAGAGGCTGGACTGAGGGCTTGTAGGCCTGTTGTAAGGCAGGTCCTCACCAGACATCACTGGCAACAACATCGCCTATGGGCACTAACCCACCGTCGCTGGACCAGACAGGCCTGGCAAAAAGTGCTCTTCACTGACGAGTCTCGGTTTTGTCTCACCAGGTTGTGATGGTCGGATTTGCGGTTATCGTCGAAGGAATGAGCGTTACACCGAGGCCTGTACTCTGGAGCGGGATCAATTTGGAGGTGGATAGTCCGTCATGGTCTGGGGTGGTGTGTCACAGCATCATTGGATTGAACTTGTCTTTGCATGCAATCGCAACACTGTGTGTTACAGGGAAGACATCCTCCTCCCTCATGTGGTACCCTTCCTGCAGGCTCATCCTGACATGACAATGCCACCAGCCATACTGCTTGTTCTGTGTGTGATTTCCAGCAAGACCGGAATGTCAGTGTTCTGCCATGGCCAGCGAAGAGCCCGGATCTCAATTCCATTGAGCACGTCTGGGACCTGTTGGATCGGAGGGTGAGGGCTAGCGCCATTCCCCCCAGAAATGTCCGGGAACTTGCAGGTGCCTTGGTGGAAGAGTGGGATAACATCTCACAGCAAGAACTGGCAAATCTGGTGCAGTCCATGAGGAGATGCACTGCAGTACTTAATGCAGCTGGTGGCCACACCAGATACTGACTGTTACTTTTGATTTTGACCCCCCCCCCCCCCCCCCCCCCCCTTTGTTCAGGGACACATTGTTCAATTTCACATGTCTGTGGAACTTGTTCAGTTTGTCTCAGTTGTTGATTCTTATGTTCATACAAATATTTAAATATGTATAATAAAAATAAATAAAAAACGCAGTTGACAGTGAGAGGATGTTTCTTTTTTTGCTCTTTGTGTGTGTGTGTCAAAATTGGTCAAGCTCAGTAAATTTGGTTGGGATTCATTATTGACTGCAATATTGTCTCTGATTTTCAAGCCGATTTAATTCAGGAGTGAGACTGGACCCCCTCAGGAACACTCAGCACCTCTTGTAAAGCCATTCTGGTGTGTCTTTGGCATTACAATTTGTGTAATTGTCCCACTATACTAGGGTTAGGTTTTCAGAAGACAGATGCCGGTGTCTCTAACCAGTGAAAAGCATACCCATAACATGATGCTGCAAACACATTACTTGAAAATACATTGGGTTTCACTTTGTTGTATTGGCTTTGACCCAAACCTGAAGTTTTTTTGTTTTAAGCCAAAAAGTTTATCGTTGTCTTGCAGTATTATTTCAGGACCTTGTTTTGAACAGATAATTCAAAATAGTTTTTTTTAACAAAGGCTTCCTTTTCACTTTGTCATACAGGCCAGTAATGTTAAGGGAATGCAATTTTGTGCGACCCTCTGTATTTTCAAGTATTGTGTTGATAGCATCATGTTATGGAATGCTTGTCACCGGCAGGGACTGGGAGGTTTGTCAGGATCAAAATAAATATCAGAGGAGCAAAGCCCAGGTAAAAAGTTTGAGGAAAACCTGCCTCAGTCTTCTTGATACCTAACCCAGAATGGCTGACTTTAAATTTGCTTAAATCAGCTTTCCATCAATGATTCCCAATTAAGTTTACTGAGCTTGAGCAATTTTCACAAAAACAATGGTTATGTTGACCTAAGAGCTGTGCAGAGTTGGTAGAATCTAATTCACAATCCAATGTAATCACTTTTTAGATTTATTTTAAGGCAGCAAAATCTGACAGCTGTGCAAGGGGTGTATCTCAGTCTGGTCGGTGGTATTGCGGTCAAGAGATGGCCATTTAATGTTTACGATTTTACACAATGAGGCTTTTAGTATATCCGGCTCTGACCCTCCTTAACCCTTGTACTATGTCCAGGGGAATGAGGGTTTTCCTGTCAAGGGTAGTCCCTCAACCCGGAACCTCTCAGACTCTGTCTGTCACTCTGGTATTTAGTGAGAATACATTTTTCTCTTTGAATTTGATACTTCATCGTACTGTTTGGTTTGCACAAGGCTCATGGTTTTCCTCCATATTTTTTAAATTTATTTTTTAAAACCTTTTATTGAACTAGGAAAGTCAGTTAACAACAAATTCTTATTTTCAATGACGACCTAGGAACAGTGGGTTAACTGCCTTGTTCAGGGGCAGAACGACAGATTTCTACCTTGTCAGCTCGGGGATTCGATCTTGCAACCTTTCGGTTACAAGTCCAACGCTCTAACCACTAGGCTACCTGCCGCCCGAACATGTATGGACTAGGTACTGTGTAGTGATCTTGACCTGACCAGGTATTATCTTTTCAATATGTAATGCAGAAGATTTCTGACTGGGTGTTTTTGTGTGGGTATTTGTGAATAACTTATTTTCCTGTTTTTACATGTCAGTTCTAGGCTGACTTGTAGCCTAGCCTAGCAGATGTATGATGACTGCTAGACATGTGCATGTACTTAACTGTACACACACTCATTATGTTCTGACTGGCTCCTGGTAGTCTTTCCTGTGGAACAACAGAGGCTTTTAGCGCAAAAGCTTTTGTAAATAATTCAGGCCTGATATTATTTGCTGATGTTAGCAGAAGCAAGATGAGGTACTAAATGACATAAATGGATTTCCTCCATGAGATCTAACCGGGAAGGGGGGTGGTGTTGCTGATGGTATAGGGCAGAGTGGTGGGAGGGTACTTTCTCATCCACTAATTGGTTTAGACAGTTAAGACACTCCCAGTTTGGGTGGACACGCTGCAGGCAGTGTGTGTTTATAAGAGCCGGCTGGCACTTTACCACCCTCTCATGAGCCGGCCTCCTAGAAATCATCAGGTGAGTTTGAGCAAAGATCATTGACCACTGCTTGTATATGTTTGAGTGCACTGTGTGAGGGGTGGTGGCTGGATGAGTGTGTGTATGTGTAGTTTGGAGCAGATGCATGCTGCCTGGCTTGGAACCCCTCTCCCTCTTTCTCTATGGGCGGTGGAGTCCACTGGCCTGGAAGGACAGGGAAAGCTGGAGAACTGGAAGACACCTACGCCCTTGATGGCAAACATGGAAAGACTTCAGGATTTTATGTAGCTTTTTTTCAGTTGATTCTAAGCTGAGCAGGACGTTAGATGGAGGCTGTGCTTTGTGGCAGGGTTAATACCACAGCTTTCCTTCAGCAGACTGGGAGCGAAACAAAGTGCTGTTTAAGTGTCTGCATCAGTCAATATACTTTAGGGATCAATAGCAGTTTAATGTCTTCGGACTTCCGTTGTAGATCTACAGGGTAAAATGTCCTGAATCCCAGGTGCTGTAAAGCTAAATGTTTTTTTTTTCACTACAAAGGCAATGAAGACAGGCTGACAGAACTCCCAGCCTGAACAGTGCTAATTTGTCCAAAATGGGCATAAGAACACTTCTTAAGTTGCACTTTGTAAGGTTCTTGTTCAGTGTTTCACCAGAGCGAGGATGGAAATTTTAAAATCGTAATTTGAAACATTTCAGGTGCTTTACTGGCACTTTTTGTTTAGCTATGGATAAAGTATTCAATCTGAGCTGAATTGTCACACTAGCAAAGACCATGTCAGAATCCGACATACTACTGAACATCGGCTTTTGAAAATGGCCATGGTGTTTCTCTATTTTTCTACTGTGTTTTAGCTAAGCTATTTGTTGGGCTAATTGTAATATTTCATTTCATGTGAAATATGTTGCTTGATATAACAATTCAAGTTATCCTGTAATCAGTGTCAGATCATGCAATAATCTGTAGACTAGTCCATTTTATGATCTGTTTAGTCTTTTGTCTCGTTACTGAGGACATACACTGAGTGTACAAAACATTATGCTCTTTCCATGAGACTGACCAGGTGAAAGCTATAATCAGCTATTGATGTCACTTCAATCAGTGTAGGGGAAGTTGAGACCGGTTAAAGAAGGATTTTTAAGCCTTTAGACAATTGAGACATGGATTGTGTGTTTGCCATTCAGAGGGTGAATGTGCAAGACTAAAGATGTGTGCCTTTTCATGCTCAACAGTGTCCTGTGTTTATCAAGAATGGTCCGACATTCAGCCAACTTGACAACTGTAGGAAGCATTGGAGTCAACATGGGCCAGCATCCCTGTGGAACACTTTTGACAAAGCTTTTGAGTTCATGCCCTGACGAATTGAGGCTGTTCTGGGGGCAAGAGGGGGGGTGCAACTCAATATTAGGAAGGTGTTCTTAATGTTTTGTACATTCAGTGTATATTCTGCATAGCATTATCAAAGGGGAATTAGCTGTGTATTGTCTATTACAATACCTTTAACACTGATGCCCACTAGTGACAGGATTGAGCACAGTGCTTTCTCTACAGCATTGCTGCCATGGCTCATGGCTCTTTCGTGGTGCACGGGTCAACTATTTGTGCACCCGCCCGCAATTGCTAATAACCCATCTTCAACCGCCTGAGTATATGTGATAAAGTGTCAATCTGAGGCCCGCTCCCGACCTAAACCCGCTAGTATAGAAAATGCACTGTCGGCTACAGACACTTTTATTTTTTTACAGGAGGTGCAGTATTATTATTTATTGTGCCTGATTTAGATATGTGTCTTCCTATAATTTGCGACATTTTAGTAGGCTATTTATTAGTCAACTTGTCTATAATTAGATACATACAGCTTTCTTCTGTCATATGCTGCCCTAGAAGACTAAATGAACACTTGCTCACCAGAATGTCATAAATCAATACACTGAATGCTTCAATCTAGTTGACATCAGTAAATGTTTCTGTCATCTCTGCTTCTTTTGCAGAACAATGACGTTTAGGGACCAGGGAGAAAATGCAATTACACAAAAAAAAAACAGGAAAACATTTCTGTGCGTAATGTCCAAATGGCATCAGCTTGACTAAGGAAATAGCAAGCTGTGCAAACATGACACATGTTTCTGATAAGAGTTCAGTTTGCCTTGGATGCATATTCTATTTGATTGAAATACTTTCAGCTTTTATGATGCTGATAAAGATGGCACTCTCTACAGACGGTCCCTGACTGCACATTCGCATTCTCTCAAGATGCTTAAAGAAATAATTAATGTTTCTCCACTCCTGTTCCCGATTCATTTATTTTTTTGCCTACATTTAGTGTATTATTTTAGTGCAAGAAATGCTCAATTCTGCAGGAGTTAATATGAAGGCTACGTGCGAGGTTATAGACCAACAGTCAGTGTCCAAATTTCAGTTTCCTTTTAACCCATCTGAACGGTAGGCAACAGTTCCCTTGACATGCCATAGGTCTATTTCAAGTCCCCGTCTTGTGACTGTCGAATTTGAATAGTGCCTCAATCATCACACATAGCATTATCACTGCTATCATTCTCTTTTACCGCTTCACCAAATATTTTCCAAACATGACTTTTCTGGCCCTCCCTTTCAGCTCTCCATTTAGCAGTTTTTCTCTTATTGAATTAAACTCGGATATTTTTCCTTTTTGCCTCCATGGATCGATTTTTTTTTTTTTTGCCCTTTCCCAAATGCATTTGGCGATTGTCATGTAGGCTATTTGGCATGTGTATAGTTAAGCCCTAAAGCTTAGGCATACGCACTAATGCCAGACAGCCTAAAATAATGATAGAAATGTAGCCTATAGATATAAATTGCGCTAGAATTATAAATGTATGGATTTAAGGTATTTTCTATTTATTCAACCCTTTGTTTATCAACAAGAAGAGTGGATTTGATAGCAAATAGACAAGTGGTTAAATATGTAATTACTGAAGTACTGTGCATTCCCTAAATACTTTTTCCACATTTTGTTACGTTACAGCCTTATTCTAAAATTGATGAGTAAAGTGTTTATTTAATCCATCTACACACAATACCCCATAATGACAAAGCGAAACAGGTTTGTAGAAATGTTTGCAAATTTATATTTAAAAAAAGAGCCCCTATTTACAAAAGTATTCAGACCCTTTGCTACGAGACTCAGTTGAGCTCAGGTGCATCCTGTTTCCATTGATCATCCTTGAGATGTTTCTATAACTTGATTGGAGTCCACGTGGTAAATTCAGTTGATTGGACATGATTTGGAAAGGTACACACCTGTGTATATAAGGTCCCACAGTTGACATTGCATGTCAGAGAGAAAAAAAACAAGCCATGAGGTTTAAGTAATTGTCCGTATAGCTCCGAGACAGGATTGGGTTGAGGCACAGATCTGGGGAAGGGTACCAAAACAATTCTGCAGTATTGAAGGTCCCCAAGAACACCTTGGTCCCATCATTCTTGAATGGAAGACGTTTGGACCCACCAAGACTCTTTCTAGATCTGGCAGCCCTGCCAAACTGAGCAATCGGGGTAGAAGGGCCTTGGTCAGGGAGGTGACCAAGAACCCAATGGTCACTGACAGAGCTCCAGACTTCCTCTGTGGAGATGGGAGAACCTTCCAGAAGGACAACCATCTCTGCAGCACTCCACCAATCAGGCCTTTATGGTATAGTGGCCAGATGGAAGCCACTCCTCAATCAAAGGCAAATGATAGCCCACTTGGAGTTTGCCTAAAGGACTCTCAGATCATGAGAAACCAGACACTGGTCTGATGAAACCAAGATTGAACTGTCTGGCCTGAATGCCAAGTATCATGTCTGGAGGAAACCTGGAACCATCCCTACTTTGAAGCATGGTGATGGCAGGGTCATGCTGTGGGGATGTTTTTCAGCTGCACGGACTGGGAGACTAGTCAGGATCAAGGGAAAGATGAACGGCGCAAAGTACAGCGAGATCCTTGATGAAAACCTGCTCAGGACCTCAGACTGGGGCGAAGGTTCACTTTCGAACAGGACAATGACCCTAAGTACACAGCCAAGAGTGGCCCAGCCAGAGCCCAGACTTGAACCTGATCTAATATCTGTGCAGCGACGCTCCCCATCCAACCTGACAGAGCTTGAGTAGAATGGGAGAAACTCCGCAAATACAAGTGTGCCAAGCTTGTAGCGTCATAGCCAAGAAGACTCGAGGCTGTAATCGCTGCCAAAGGTGCTTCAACAAAGATCTGAGTAAAGTGTTACTGTATTACTTATGTAAATGTGAAATTTCCTTATTCACCCCTAATTTCATCACATCAAATTACAATCTTGTCTAATCGCTGCAACTCCCAAACAGGTTCGGAAGAGGCGAAGGTTGAGTCATGCGCCTAACGAAACTTGACCCGCCAAACCGCACTCGTTAACACCCACCCTCATAACCCGGAAGCCAGCCGCACCAATGTGTCGGAGGAAACACTGTTCAACTGATGACCGAAGTCAGTCTGCATGCGCCCGGCGCCCCACAAGGAGTTGATAAAACACGATGAGCCAACTAAAGCCCCCCCGGCCAAACCCTCACCCGGACGACGCTGGGCGAATCGGGAGGCCTCTTAATTTTTTCTAAACCTGTTTTTTCTTTGTTATTGGGTATTGTGTGTAGATTGATGAAGGGGGGGGACCATTTTATCCATTTTAGAATAAGGCTGTAACGTAACAAAATGTGGAAAAGGTCAAGTGGTCTAAATTACGTTCCTGTGTGTGTGCGCACAGTGGCAAGAAAAAGTATGTGAACCCTTTGGAATTACCTTGCCTTCTGCATAAATTGGTCATAAAATTTGATCTGATCTTCTTTTTCTTTCTTAATCTTTATTTAACTAGGCAAGTCAGTTAAGAACAAATTCTTAACTGCCTACCCCGGCCAAACCCAGACGACGCTGGGCCAATTGTGAGCCGCCCTATGGGACTCCCAATCACGGCCGGATGTGAGGCAGCCTGGATTCAAACCAGGTACTGCAGTGACGCCTCTTGCACTGGGATGCAGTGTCTTAGACCACTGCGCCACTCGGGAGCCAATTTAAGTCACGACAGTCTGCTTAAACTAATCACACAAACAATACGTTTTCATGTCTTTATTGAACAAACCGTGTAAACATTCACAGTGCAGGGTGGGAAAAGTATGTGAATCCTTGTATTTAATAACTGGTTGAACCTCCTTTTGGCAGCAATAACCTCAACCAAATGTTGAGGATCAGACCTGCACAGCGGTCAAGAGGAATTTTCGACCGTTCCTCTTTACAAAACTGTTTCAGTTCAGCAATATTCTTGGGATGTCTGGTGTGAACCGCGCTCTTGAGGTCATGCCACAGCATCTCAATTGGGTTGAGTTTTGGGTCGTTGTCCTGTTGCATGACCCAACTTATGTTGAGCTTCAATTGGCGGATATGTCTTGATTAACTTGGGAATTCATTTTTCCGTCGACGATAGCAAGCTGTCCAGGCCCTGAGGCAGCAAAGCAGCTCCAAACCATGATGCTCCCTCCAACATACTTTACAGTTGGGATGAGGTTTTGATGTTGGTGTGCTGTGCCTTTTTTCCTCCACACATAGTATTGTGTGTTCCTTCCAAACAACTCAACTGTAGTTTCATCTGTCCACAGAATATGTTGCCAGCAGCGCTGTGGAACATCCAGATGCTCTTTTGCAAACTTCAGACGTGCAGCAATGTTTTTTTTGGACAGCAGTGGCTTCTTCTGTGGTGTCCTCCCATGAACACCATTCTTGTTTATTGTTTTGCGTATCGTAGACTTGTCAACAGAGATGTTAGCATGTTCCAGCAAGTCTTTAGCTAACACTCTAGGATTCTTCTTAACGTCACTAAGCGTTCTGCACTGTGCTCTTGCAGTCATCTTTGCAGGACGGCCACTCCTAGGGAGAGTAGCAACAGTGCTGAACTTTCTCCCTTTATAGACAATTTGTCTTACCTTGGACTGATGAACATTAAGGCTTTTAGAGATACTTTTGTAACCCGTTCCAGTTTTATGCAAGTCAACCATTCCTAATCTTGGGTCTTCTGAGATCTCTTTTGTTTGAGGCATCGTTAACATCAGGCAATAATTCTTGTGAATAGCAAACTCAAATTTTGTGATTTATTTTTTATAAGGCAGGGCAGCCCTAACCAACATCTCCAATCTCATCTCAATGATTGTACTCCAGGTTAGCAATTAGCTTTTGGAGATGTCATTAGCCTTGGGGTTCACATACTTTTCCCAACCTACACTGTAAATGTTTAAATGATGTATTCAATATAGACTAGAAAAATACAATAATGTGTGTGTTAGTAGTTTAAGCAGACTGTTTGTCTTGTGACTTAAAATTAGATCTGATCTTCATCTATGACCAATTTATGCAGAATTCCAGATAATTCCTACGGGTTCACATACTTTTTCTTGCCACTCTACACTACTGGTCAAAAGTTTTAGAACACCTACTCATTCAAGGGTTTTTCTTTATTTATTTTTTTACTGTTTTCTACATTGTAGAATAATAGTGAAGACATCCAAACTATGAAATAACGCATATGGAATCATGTGGTAACCAAAAAAGTGTTAAACAAATCTAAATAGATTTTAGATGATTCAAATAGCCACCCTTTGCCTTGACAACTTAGCACACTCTTGCCAGTCTCTCAACCAGCTTCATGAGGTAGTCAACAGGAATGCATTTCAATTAACAGGTGTGCCTTGTTAAAAGTTCATTTGTGGAATTTATTTTCTTAATGTGTTTGAGCCAATCAGTTGTTGTGACATGTTGGGGGGGTAATACAGAAGATAGCCCTATTTGGTAAAATACCAAGCACATATTATGGCAAGATCAGCTTAAATAAGCAAAGAGAAACGACAGTCCATCATTACTTTAAGACATGAAGGTCAGTCAATACAGAACATTTCATGAACTTTTTAAAGTTTATTCAAGTACAGTCGCAAAAACCATCAAGCGCTATGATGAAACTGACTCATGAGGACTGCCACAGGAAAGGAAGACCAGAGTTACCTCTGCTGCAGAGGATGAGTTACCAGCCTCAGAAATTGCAGTCCAAATAAATGCTTAAGTTTAACAGACACATCTCAACATCAACTGTTCAGAGGAGACTGCGTGAATCAGGCCTTCGTGGTCGAATTGCTGCAAAGAAACCACTACTAAAGGACACCAATAAGAAGAAGAGACTTACTTGAGCCAAGAAACATGAGCAATGGACATTCGACCGGTGGAAATTTGTCCTTTGGTCTGGAGTCCAAATTGGAGATTGTTGGTTCCAACCGCTGTGTCTTTGTGAGACCACATACTGAAGGAAAAGCAGCCAACAAGTGCTCAGCAAATGTGGGAACTCCTTTAAGACTGTTGGAAAAGCATTCCAGGTGAAACTGGTTGAGACAATGCTAAGAGTGTGCAAAGCTGTCATCAAGGCATAGGGTGGCTTTTTGAAGAAAATCAAAATATATTTTAACACTATTCTGGTTACTACATGAGTTTTGATGTCTTCACTATTATTCTACAATGTAGAAAATGGTAAAAAATAATAATATATAATTAAAAACCTTGAATGAGTAGGTGTTCTAAAACTTTTGACCTGTAGTGTTATTTAAAAAAATATATATATATTTTTATGGCACACGAGACAGTTGTCTGATTCATGCTAATCCATTGCGGAGGCTGAGACTAATCCTTTGCTGAGAAAGTGGAGAAAATCGAATTAGCTCTCAACCTTTGGTCAGATCCACGCACAGTATGAATTGTGTTCACTGATGCCTTTTGGTGCGTGTATTAAAAAAATAAAAAAAAAAGTTTTTACCATCACAACTTGAAGCTTTAACAGGGTTTTGGGTGCTGGCTAGTTGTCAGAAGGTTTGTCTCTTGGCTCTCCCCCTACATCCAAGTAGAAAACCTAGAACGGTGTCTACCTGCCCTGGCCCATGTCTGAATGTCTCCTCCTCCTGCTGTCCCCAATGCACCTATGCCTCTTGCATGGTCCTGCTCCTTAGTTAACCACAAGGCGGTCAGCTGAATGCACCCTATCAGTTTAACCCTGCCATTGTGTGTCTTTCCTGGGGGGTGGTGCCGTGACTCTGATTACACGATGCATGGCTGTGTGATACTGCTGCCCCCGAGCAGAGCAGGAGAGCTCTTATGGGAGTAGTCCGGCGCTATTTAAGGAGGTGGCTGTGTCCTGCTGGCTCCTAGTTCCTGTCTCAGACCCACTTTTCTCTCTCACTGAGTGGTGGGTCGCTGCGGCGACAGCAAGAGTAGGGGGGATGTTTGCGGGAGGGTTGTCAGGGGGTCAGCCTCCCTGGGCGGCAGTGAGGCGTCAATCCATGTACGCTCATTCCGAAAACCTACAGATCCCCAGGCCGGGCAGTGTTATACGGAAAAGCAGCAGCAGCGGCAGTGGCAAGATGCTGTCCATGTCATACAGCGAGAGCATGCGGAGTGGCATTAGCCGCTACCACTCGGACCAGGGCCTAAACCAGCCACGGCCCACCGACCCAGGGGAGCTGCAGCGCCTCAGGGAGCAGAGGCATGCCGCTCAGGTCAAGAACATGGAGGACTTCCTGAAGATGAACGGCCTGGCCCTGGAGGAGTGTGTGTCCTACCAGACTGGCATGAAGTACAGGTAAGGTCAGGGCATACCTGGGGCTGGGTAGGTGAGACCTAATGGGCAGGTGAGACTTGAAGACAGGCTGTTGCTGACCAGGTAGCAGAGTATACTGTATGGGTACAGGCAAGAGGAGTGGGTGTGAGGAAGGTTCTGTAGACCACCTGAGGCTCAGGCAAATTACAATTGTCTACTTTGTGCTACGTATACTGCCCACCTTGCTCTCTGTCATTTTTTTATCCAGGCTAAGGAGCTGCTTATTTACCTGTTCTGAGGAAAGTCTTTGACGTAATGAATCACAGTGCGGATCAAATGTATGGGTTAATGCCACTGTATTAGTATGAATAGAGCTGTTTCACTAGTGGTGTGATGCTGTGCAGCGTTGCACTCTCCTCTGGCCAGACTGCTCTTTATGGTACTGGCTCTCGTTTTATTTTAATCATCTAGGTCGCTGGCATATTTCCCCAACAAGATGGGAAGGACACACTGCTCCATAAGGATTTACCTGACCCCCCCCCCCCCCCCCCCCCCCCTCCTTTCCCCCCCTGATCAGCCAGAGCGAAGATTCTCCCTGTCACTCTGGCCCCACTTCACCACTCTGTCTGAGTAGTCAAATGGTAGACATGTTGTCGTGTTCTGAGAGGTTAGGTTACATACTGTACATTAACTATGTGATAACATGCGACTCTTGCAGTGTGGTTTGCGCATGGCTAACCTTAATCTGTTAACCCTAAACGAAAGTTTTGCGTAATTGGTCAGATGCTCGAGTGAGTTCTGGGTCCGTACTTGTTAAGAGAAGCGATAGAACGAGGATCGGAACCAGAATGAAGAGCTTTACCCTCTCTTTGCACGTTAAGGGAAAGTTTATGGGCCAAATGTCCCATTCCCTTCTGAAATTAAAATGATGCTAACACCTGTGAAATCGTTATTTGTCCAATTTAACCAGTGATGAAAAACCCAAACACTGGAACTAATGCTGCTCGATCTCGCACATCCTGTGGTATCATGACAGATCTATGGTACCATGTATGTTTACGTAGTCTGTCCACGAGAGATTCATCTAATCCCTAACTTTCACCCCAACCTAAACCAGAGTGATGCGGTTCAATAAGGCTTCAACCTCAGTACTGTCCGGTATAATGTGTGCAGTTTGGCATTAACAGTAGTGTGGTCCACATCCTCAAACAATTAGCAGTCTGTGTGTAGTACATGAGTCAGCCATGATGTGAATCAGGCCCCACTGCATTGTCACTAATGACAAGGTCTGTAAAGCAGGGGTAGCCTACCTGCTGCGGTCTTAACCCAGTGCAGGGATGGTTGTTTTGTCTGAAGACTGGTGTAGCAGCTGTTTGGAGGATGGGCAGGGATGGCTTGTCTGAAGTCCGGGAATACTGTTGTTGTTTTGACTAAGGCCAGTGATGTCTTATTCTTTTGTCTATAGTAAGGGATGATTGCTGTCTGTTCCCAGGGGTCAGAGGCAGTTGGGTGGCAACCAGGCAGCGTTGCGTGCCATTGGTGGACTGCAGGCCCCATTTGTTCATGTGCTGTAAATCTCACTCATTGTTCCGTGGCGGGCTGACTGATATAGAGCATTGTGACGAGGCAGGTAAGAGGGGTTACAAGGAGCTCTATGGTGCCTCTCCCATATTCAAACCAGAGTCCCGACTTCATCCCTTTGTCCTCTGCAGTCTGTCATTTTCCCCCAGTTGTCCATGATGGGTTTTACTCATTCTACTCAATGTGTATACACAAAGGTCTTAGTCTGGCTTATGGTACAGTATGTAGCTACTGGTGTTTGTTACCAAATATATTGAAGGATAACCCAGCTAGCTCTTGTATCCTGATCAGTGTACAATTCTGTAATTAGGGCTGCAATTAGGTCAGCACAGCAGATGATACAACGCCACTCATCATTATTTGTTTGTGGTCAGAGCCAGAGGAGCAATACTATTGAGCTGTTCTACCTGACAGGCTGCTACACTACATTACACTTCTGACATGAGTCCACGAGACATGGACAGATATTGATACTGTACCGTAAACCAGACTCAGCCCTTTATATACACTGAGTGTACATTAAGAACACCTGCTCTTTCCATGAGACTGAGCAGGTGAAAGATATGATTCCTTATTGATGTCAATTGGTAAATCGGTGTAGATGAATGGGAGGAGATGGGTTAAAGGGGTTTTAAGCTTTGAGACAATTGAAACATGGATTGTTTATGTGTGCCCTTCAGAGGGTGAATGGGCAAGAAAAGTTAAGTGCTTTTGAAAGGGGTATGGTAGGAGGTGCCAGACACACCGGTTTGTGTCAAGAACGGCAACGCTGCTGGGGAATTCACACTCCACAGTTTCCCGTATTAGAGGTCGACCGATTAATCGGAATGGCCGATTTAATGTTTTCATAACAATCGGAAATCGGTATTTTTTTTACACCTTTACTTAACTAGGCAAGTCAGTTAAGAACACATTCTTATTTTCAATGACGGCCTAGGAACGGTGGGTTAACTGCCTTGTTCAGGGGCAGAACGACAGATTTTTACCTTGTCAGCTCGGGGATTCAATCTTGCAACCTTACGGTTAACTAGTTCCAACGATCTAACCACCTGCTTTACATTGCACTCCACGAGGAGCCTGCCAGTTACGCGAATGCAGTAAGCCAAGGTAAGTTGCTAGCTAGCATTAAACTTATGTTATAAAAAACCAATCAATCAATCATAATCACTAGTTAACTACACATGGTTGATGATATTACTAGTTTATCTAGCGTGTCCTGCGTTCGTATAATCGATGCGAAAAGACTGTCGTTGCTCCAACGTGTACCTAACCATAAACATCAATGCCTTTCTTAATTTCTTTGGGATACCCCTTCCCCTTTTCTCTCAATTTCCGCCTGAAGACATACCCAAATCTAACTGTCTGTAGCTCAGGCCCAGAAGCAAGGATAGGCATATTATTGGTATCATTTGAAAGGAAACACACTGAAATTTGAATTGAATGTAGGAGAATATAACACCATAGATCTGGTAGAAGAAAATACAAGGAAATAAACATACGTTTTCTGTTTTTATTGTTGTTGCATCTTTCAACTGAACAAGAACAGGCAAACATTCAGATATGATGCAGAACATAAGAGGGCAACAGTATTTGAAAAACGTTTCAAAAAGATATCTTCAGGAACGAGTCAGCTACATGACATTGAGCATGTAGTCACCCAGGTGTCCCACACAAGTTGCCCAAATGTACCCAAGTGGCCAAATTGGTACAGTGATACATTTTGAAGGAAATGACTGTATACAAAATACTAAAATGCTAGTCTAACACACCAACAAAAAAAGAAATATGAAAATTTGAAAAAATGTAAAATAACAAGGGTAACTATTTACACACATTCAATGTATAATATACAATAGTGAAGACCCTCAGTCCTATACAAAATATTGTTCTGCTGATGCCATGCCCAATAGCAGTCTCTTTCTGCTGTAAAGCAGAGGGTTACTGAACAAGTGGTGCAGGTGATGGGGCATTTCCTGTGACAAAGCACACATCGACGCCTCCCCACTGTGCCCTTTTTGCCCTGAGGCACATTCATGCCTGCAGAGATGAATCTGGGCAGGTGAACAGCACTGGTTGGAGCAGAGGGGGCAGAGGTAGAGGGACAGAAGGTGCTGCAGTAGACTTGCTGTAGCAAGCAAGCTCCTGGATGAGCAGCTTTCGGAAGGCTAGCTGTGAGATGTGGGGCTGTCCACAGCTCTTAGCCACTTCCTTCTGGAGGATGAAGGAATTCACCACTGCAATGTCAATGAAATGATAGAAAAATGTCTTGTACCATTTCATTGTCTTGTGGAGCACATTGTAGTAGCCAATCAGTGCATCTGACAGGTCCACACCTCCCATGCTCTTGTTGTAGTCGTTGATAGCTGCAGGATATTGGAGTGGAGGCGCCACATCCTCCTCCATCACAGAGTGCCCATGACCCTCCTCCTCTCTGATTGCAGGTTTATCTCTTCCCCATCTCCGCTTCTTTGTCACAGACTTCACACCTGGCAGGGCGGGGGTAGGTTTGGAGCCGGAGACAGCAGGGGTCCGGCTAGATGAACGAGCTCCTGTGGGGGAAGGGCACCTTGGCAGTGGGGGCTCCCAATCAGAATCGGAGGGACTGTGAAATAAAGACACAGACAATATATAGAGTAGGGAAACTAAATCATTTTGGTGATCTGTGGTTCTATTCCATGTTTAGATAAAATACATGTAAAAAATCTCATATACAGACACACAGATTATATATAGAGTAGGGAAACTAAATCATTTTGGTATTATTTTCAAACAACGGCATGAGAGTTACTTACCAATCGAGAATTGCGTCTTCTCCATACAAAAACATTTCTTCAAATTGGGAGTCCAAACTTGTCCCACAATCTGATACATCTTCTTGTAAATCTGTGTCACTTTCTCTATCAATTTCGTCAATTGCATGTAGATCTGTATAGCTGGACTTTGCCTTTGATTTTCCAGATTTACTCGCCATAATTCTTTCAATAAAATAACGGAAAATGATCTCGACTCAATACTGCTACGCGCAAACAAAGTGGCTCCTTCGGGTAGAAATTTCAATGGTGAATGGCTGCGTAACGCTCGACTTTCGTTCAAGAGCTGGTCTTCCCGGATATAACCATTAGATATTGCCGTTTACCTCAGCTCATTGGCTCTCTACCAAGCTAGATTTCAAGACGATCAGTGGTCATTGGGCCAAAATACAGTCAATCAAAGAAGCACTGGTCATATCATTGGTGCGCAATGAGGTCATTGTTTGGTGTGTACAAATCAGTTCCTTTCGGTCAATATGTCCCGTAAAAATAACCATCAGGTATGGTTGTGTTACTAACAAACAGGATTGCAATGAAACCAACCATGACTAGATAAACGTACATTTAGTGAGTAATTACATCGAATGTTTCCTCGAAAGTTGAAGGAGTCGGAACTCATGACACAAGCCGTTTACAAAATGTGTCGTTATGCTATAAAAATGGATTTAATCGAACAAAACCATTTATTGTGAAGATTGGACCTTTTGTATTGCCAAAAGAAGATCTTCAAAGGTAATTGATTATTTTATTGCTATTTCTGACTTTTGTGATGCTACTGCTTGGTTGGAAAATGCTAGTTATACTTGTGTGTGCGTCGCGCTGTCGTCATATGCTTTCGCCGAAAAGCATGTTTGAAATCTGACACAGCGGTTGGATTAAGAAGATAAGCTTTTAAATGATGTTAGATACATGTATTTACAAGAACGTTTAATACTACGAATGGTGTATTTAGAATCTTTGCGCTATGCTATTTCACCGGATGTTAGCCAGGTGGGACGCTAACGTCCCACCTAGCCTAGAGAAGTTAAAATCAATACACAGAAGTATATATTTTTAAACCTGCATATTTAGCTAAAAGAAATCCAGGTTAGCAGGCAATATTAACCAGGTGAAATTGTGTCACTTCTCTTGCGTTCATTGCACGCAGAGTCAGGGTATATGCAACAGTTTGGGCTGCCTTGCCAGAATTTTACGTAATTATGACATAACATTGAAGGTTGTGCAATGTAACAGGAATATTTAGACTTATGGATGCCACCCGTTAGATAAAATACGGAACAGTTCCGTATTTCACTGAACGAATAAACGTTTTGTTTTCGAGATGATAGTTTCCGGATTCGACCATATTTATGACCTAAGGCTCGTATTTCTGTGTGTTATGTTATAATTAAGTCTATGATTTGATAGAGCAGTCTGAGTGATGGTAGGCACCAGCAGGCCCGTAAGCATTCATTCAAACAGCACTGTGCTTCAAGCATTGCGCTGTTTATGACTTCAAGCCTATCAACTCCCGAGATTAGGCTGGTGTAACCGATGTGAAATGGCTAGCTAGTTAGCGGGGTGCGTGCTAATAGCGCTTCAAACGTCACTCGCTCTGAGACTTGGAGTAGTTGTTCCCCTTGCTCTGCATGGGTAACGCTGCTTCGAGGGTGGCTGTTATTGATGTGTTCCTGGTTCGAGCGAGGAGAGGGACGGTATCTATACTGTTACACTGGCAATACTAAAGTGCCTATAAGAACATCCAATAGTCAAAGGTATATGAAATACAAATCGTATAGAGAGAAATAGTCCTATAATTCCTATAATAACTACAACCTAAAACGTCTTACCTGGGAATATTGAAGACTCATGTTAAAAGGAACCACCAGCTTTCATATGTTCTCATGTTCTGAGCAAGGAACTTAAACGTTAGCTTTCTTACATGGCAAATATTGCACTTTTACTTTCTTCCCCAACACTTTGTTTTTGCATTATTTAAACCGAATTGATTTTATTGATGTATTATATTAAGTTAAAATAAGTGTTCATTCAGTATTGTTGTAATTGTCATTATTACAAATAAATCGGCATCGGCTTTGTTGGTCCTCCAATAATCGGTATCGGCGTTGAAAAATCATAATCGGTCGACCTCTATTCCGTATGCATCAAGAATGGTCCACCACCCAAAAGACATCCAGCCAACTTGACACAATTGTGGGAAGCATTGGAGTCAACATGGGCTAGCATCCCTGTGGAATGCTTTCGACACCTTGTGGAGTCCATGCCCCAACGAATTGAGGATTTAAGGTATTTTCTCTTTATTCAACCCTTTGTTTATCAACAAGAGGAATGGATTTGATAGCGAATAGACAAGTGGTTAAATATGTAATTACTGAAGTACTGTGCATTCCGAAATACTTTCCACATTTTGTTACAGTACAGCCTTATTCTAAAATTGATGAGTAAAGCGTTTATTTAATCCATCTACACACAATACCCCATAATGACAAAGCGAAACAGGTTTGTAGAAATGTTTGCAAATTTATATAAAAAAATAAAAAAAATCCCTTGTTTACGTAAGTATTCAGACACTTTGCTATGAGACTCAAAATTGAGATCAGGTGCGTCCTGTTTCCATTGATCCTCGATGTTTCTACAACTTGATTGGAGTCCATGTGGTAAATTCAATTGATTGGACATCATTTGGAAAGGTACACACATGTCTATATAAGGTCCCACAGTTGACAGTGCATGTCAGAGTAAAAACCAGGCCAGGAGGTCGAAGCAATTGTCCGTATAGCTCCGAGACAGGATTGGGTTGAGGCACAGATCTGGGGAAGGGTACCAAAACAATTCTGCAGTATTGAAGGTCCCCAAGAACACCTTGGTCCCATCATTCTTGAATGGAAGAAGTTTGAAACAACCAAGACTCTTTCTAGAGCTGCCTGCCCTGCCAAACTGAGCAATCGGGGTAGAAGGGCATTGGATGGGGAGGTGAACAACAACCCGATGGTCACTGACAGAGCTCCAGACTTCCTCTGTGGAGATGGGAGAACCTTCCAGAAGGACAACCATCTCTGCAGCACTCCACCAATCAGGCCTTTATGGTAGAATGGCCAGATGGAAGCAACTCCTCAGTAAAAGGCACATGATGGCCGTCTTGGAGTTTGCATAAAGGACTCTCAGACCATGAGAAACAAGTTTCTCTGCTCTGATGAAACCAAAATTGAACTTTTTGGCCTGAATGCCAAGCGGCACGTCATGAGGAAACCTGGAACCATCCCTACGGTGCTGTGGGGATGTTTTTCAGCGGCAGGGACTGGGAGAAAGGTGAACTGAGCAAAGTACAGAGATCCTTGATGATAACCTGTTCCAGAGCACTCAGGTCCTCAGACTGGGGCGAAGGTTCACCTTCCAACAGGACAACGACTCTAAGCACACAGCCAAGACAACGCCGGAGTGGCTTCGGGACAAGTCTCTGAATGTCCTTGAGTGGCCCAGCCAGAGCCCGGACTTTAACCCGATCGAACATCTCTGGAGAGACCTGAAAATAGCTGTGCAGCGATGCTCCCCATCCATCCTGACAGAGCTTGAGATGTTCTGCAGAGAAGAATGGGAGAAACTCCCCAAATACAGGTGTTCCAAGCTTGTAGAGTCATACCCAATAAGGCTCAATGCTGTAATCGCTGCCAAAGGTGCTTCAACCAATTACTGAGTCTGAATACATTTACATTACATTTAAGTCATTTAGCAGACGCTCTTATCCAGAGCAACTTACAAATTGGAAAGTTCATACATATTCATCCTGGTCCCCCCGTGGGGAATGAACCCACAACCCTGGCGTTGCAAGCGCCATGCTCTACCAACTGAGCCACACGGGACCACAATAGGAAGCCAATACTTATGTGATATTTCAGTTTTTAAAAATAAATTAGCAAAAATGTCAACTTGAATTGTGTGTAGATTGAGGGGGGGGGGAACGATTTAATTATAAAATGGGTGTTCGGAAATTCAATCTGGAGTGCCAGAGTGCGCTCAGTTGTCAGATTGTTCTTTCGTGAATTCAGAGCGCTTCGCTCTCGGCGCTTTCAGAGCACACACACTGGACGCTCTGGCCGAGGAGTAGGGTTTATCCGAGCGTTCTGACCACACAACTGGCTAACGGTGGTTAGCTTGCTAGCTACATCCAGAAACAAATGAGAACACCTCACACTGACCATTTCTCACCCTAGCAGAGCTGGTTAGGTGGTTTAAATTACACTTTTTTTGCCCACGTTTACAGACACTGGCCATATTCAATGGGTGTTGAACGTTCGTAAATTCCTCAGTTATTCTGCGCTCTGGCACACAGACGAGAGAGCTCTGAAATCCAAGTAGATAGCCAGAGTGAATTTCCGAACGCACCCTTGATGACTGTTAGCTTGAATAACACAAAGCAGTCTGTAAAAAGAAACAAACTTATTTTCAGTGGGTGTGTCACAGGTCTCAAATGTTTCATATAAAAAGTTATAAATTGCCTCGTAGTCCTAGTCTATGGTTGACACAAAAGCCTGACATGTACAGGCCTAAGCTTACTTGGATTTTGAGTGGTGGAGAAGAGAAAGTTGTCCAGTGCAGAGGGCTAGACATAAGGGGATGGGGTAAAGGAGCCATCCCTGGTAGAATAGATTTGGTGCTAGTCAGTCTTTGACTGTCTTCCCTCTCTCCTGTTAGGATGAGACTGAGGCACTGTGAGTGTCTGTGTCAAGAATATATCATGATAATGGATGTGCTAACTATCCGCACTCTTGTATTTGTATTTATTATGGATCCCGATTAGCTGCTGCCAAGACAACAGCTGTTCTTCCTGGGGTCCAACAAAATTAAGGCAGTTATACATTTACAACAGATTTCACAACATATTAAGTGTGTGCCCTCAGGCCCCTACTCTACTACCTCGTACAGTATCTTCCAACACAAAATCTATGTGTTTGTATGCATGTGTCTATGCCTATGTTTGTTGCTTCACAGTCCCTGCTGTTGTCTGTATTTGTATCTTTTTTAAATCTAATTTTACTGCTTGCATGAGTTACTTGATGTGGAATAGATTTCTATGTAGTACTGTCCCATAGTCTGTTCTGGACTTGGATTGTGAAGAAACTACTGGTGGCATGTCTTGTGGGGTATTTTTTACCTTTTATTTAACCAGGTTGGCTAGTTGAGAACAAGTTCTCATTTGCAACTGCGACCTGGCCAAGAAAGCATAGAAATTCGACACATACAGAGTTACACATGGAATAAACAAAACAGTCAATAATACAGTAGAACAAAAGAAAACAAAGTCTATATACAGTGAGTGCAAATGAGGTAAGATAAGGGAGTTAAGGCAATAAATAGGCCATAGTGGCGAAGTAATTACAATATAGCAATTAAAACACTGGAATGGTAGATGTGCAGAAGATGAATGTGCAAGTAGAGATACTGGGGTGCAAAGGAGCAAGATAAATCAATAAATACAGTATGAGGTAGGTAGATAGATAGATGGGCTGTTAACAGATGGGCTATGTGCAGTGATCTGTGAGCGGCTCTAACAGCTGGTGCTTAAAGCTAGTGAGGGAGATATGAGTCTCCAGCTTCAGAGATTTTTGCAGTTCGTTCCAGTCATTGGCAGCAGAGAACTGGAAGGAAAGACGACCAAAGGCGGAATTGGCTTTGGGGGTGACCAGTGAGATATACCTGCTGGAGCGTGTGCTATGAGTGGGTGCTGCTATGGTGACCAGTGAGCTGAGAAGGTGGGGCTTTACCTAGCAGAGACTTGTAGATAAACTGTAGCTAGTGGGTTTGGTGACGAGTATGAAGCAAAGGCCAACCAACGAGGGCGTACAGGTCGCAATGGTAGGTATTGTATGGGGCTTTGGTGACAAAACGGATGGCACTGTGATACTGCATCCAATTTGTTGAGTAGAGTGTTGGAGGCAATTTTATAGATGACATCACCGAAGTCGAGGATCGGTAGGATGGTCAGTTTTACGAGGGTATGTTTGGCAGAATGAGTGAAGGATGCTTTGTTGCGATATAGGAAGCCAATTCTAGATTTAATTTTGGATTGGAGATGCTTAATGTGAGTCTGGAAGGAGAGTTTACAGTCTAACCAGACACCTAGGTATTTGTAGTTGTCCACATATTCTAAGTCAGAGCCGTCCAGAGTAGTGATGCTGGACGGGCAAACAGGTGCGGGCAATGCTCGGTTGAATAGCATGCATTTAGTTTTAATTGCGTTTAAGAGCAGTTGGAGGCCACGGAAGGAGAGTTATGGCATTGAAGCTCGTCTGGAGGGTAGTTAACACAGTGTCCAAAGAGGGGCCAGAAGTATACAGAATGGTGTCGTCTGCGTAGAGGTGTATCAGACAATCACCAGCAGCAAGAGCAACATCATTAATGTATACAGAGAAGAGAGTCGGCCCGAGGATTGAACCCTGTGGCACCCCCATAGAGACTGCCAGAAGTCCGGACAACAGGCCCTCCGATTTGACACACTGAACTCTATCAGAGAAGTATTTGGTAAACCAGGCGAGGCAATCATTTGAGAAACCAAGGCTGTCGTCTGCCAATAAGAATGTGGTGATTGACAGAGTCGCAAGCCTTGGCCAGGTCGATGAATACGGCTGCACAGTAATGTCTCTTATCGCTTGCGGTTATGATGTCGTTTAGGACCTTGAGTGTGGCTGAGGTGCACCCATGACCAGCTCTGAAACCAGATTGCATAGCGGAGAAGGTACGGTGGGATTCGAAATGGTCGGTAATCTGTTTGTTAACTTGGCTTTCGAAGATCTTAGAAAGACAGGGTAGGATAGATATAGGTCTGTAGCAGTTTGGAGTGTCTCCCCCTTTGAAGAGGGGGATGACCGCGGCAGCTTTCCAATCTTTGGGAATCTCAGATGATACGAAAGAGGTTGAACAGGCTAGTAATAGGGGTTGCAACAATTTCGGCAGATAATTTTAGAAAGAGAGGGTCCAGATTTTCTAGCCTGGCTGATTTGTAGGGGTCCAGATTTTGCAGCTCTTTCAGAACATCAGCTATTTGGGTAAAGGAGAAATGGTGGGGCTTTGGCAGGTTGCTGTGGAGGGTGCCGGGCAGTTGACCGAGGTAGAGGTAGCCAGGTGGAAAGCATGGCCAGCCGTAGAGAAATGCTTATTGAAATTCTCAATTATAGTGGCTTTATCAGTGGTGACAGTGTTTCCTAGCCTCAGAGCAGTGGGCAGCTGGGAGGAGGTGCTCTTATTTTCCATGGACTTTAAAGTGTCCCAGAACTTTTGAGTTAGTACTACAGGATGCAAATTTCTGTTTGAAAAAGCTAGCCTTAGTGTTACGAATCCCTTTGGCCCGACAGTCTAGGGGGATGGTAATGGGACCCGTAACATAACTCATGCAAAGTGTAATAGTGACAAAGTAACGGTGAGAACGAAATAACCACAACAACTTAAATTTACCGTCAAACTCAGGGTTTATTAACAAACACACGGTAATGGGGGGGGGGGTCAGGAAAAGGGGCTGAGCCGGACCCAAGGAAAGAAAGAATAAGAATCCAAAAACACCCCTAAGCTAGACTAGCCTGCTTCACCAACAACTAACCAACCAAAAATACAGGGGGTGGTCCGCCCAGTTCTAACTTAACTAGTGTATTTAACAAAGTATTCCTACGGGTAAAGTATGCCCATGGGCGACTTATCTTGGTACCCCCTTTTCCCACCGTCAAACAAACACCATAACAAAACCATTACTCACAGGTGGAGACAAAGTGACATGTAGTTGCAAACCAAACAAGAGATCTATAGACAGATGGCATTGACAGAGAGATTGAGCTCCAGAGAAAACAACTGACAGGGTTTTTAAACCAAGGGAAAGGGAATGTGATTGGGTAGGAGAAAAGGAGCAGGTGTCTTCTGATTAGCGACTGATTGATGACTGATTGGGGAATGATGATGGTCACCTGTGAGTAGGGGAGAAGGAGAGAAAAGAAATACACACAGGATACACACAGAATACCTGTATCCGTAACGCTTAGCTTTCCTAACTGCCTGTGTATATTTGTTCCTAACTTCCCTGAAAAGTTGCATATCACAGGGGCTGTTTGATGCTAATGCAGAACGCCACAGGATGTTTTTGTGCTGGTCAATGGCAGACAGGTCTGGAGTGAACCAAGGACTATATCTATTCCTAGTTCTAAATGTTTTGAATGGGGCATGCTTATTTAAGATGGTGAGGAAGGCACTTTTAAAGAATAGCCAGGCATCATCTACTGACGGGATGAGGTCAATGTCATTCCAGGATACCCCGGCCAGGTCGATTAGAAAGGCCTGCTCACAGAAGTGTTTTAGGGAGCGTTTGACAGTGATGCGGGGTGGTCGTTTGGTCGCAGACCCATTACGGATGCAGGCAATGAGGCAGTGATCACTGAGATCTTGATTGAAAACAGCAGAGGTGTATTTGGAGGGCGAGTTAGTTAGGATGACATCTATGAGGGTGCCCGTGTTTACGGATTTGGAGTTGTACCTGGTAGGTTCATTGATAATCTGTGTGAGATTGAGGGCATCAAGCTTGGATTGTAGGATGGATTGTAGAATGGTTAAGCATGTCCCAGTTTAGGTCACCTATTAGCACGAGCTCAGAAGATAGATGGGGGGCAATCAATTCACATATGGTATCGAGGGCACAGCTGGGGGCAGAGGGAGGTCTATAGCAAGCGGCAACAGTGAGAGACTTGTTTCTGGAAAGGTGAATTTTTAGAAGTAGAAGCTCAAATTGTTTTGGTACAGACTTGGATAGCCTGCAGAGTTCTGTATTACTATCTTTGCAGTAGATTGCAACACCGCCCCCTTTGGCAGTTCTATCTTGGCGGAAAATGTTATAGTTAGATTTCAGGGTTTTTGGTGGTTTTCCTAAGCCAGGATTCAGACACGGCTAAGACATCCGGGTTGGCAGAGTGTGTTAAAGCAGTGAGTAAGACAAACTTAAGGAGTAGGCTTCTAATGTTAACATGCATGAAACCAAGGATGCATGGGTGTCTGAGCTGTGTGCTAGTAGTTCAACCGACAGCTTGATGCATTCAACATGTCATTGACTTCATCAATACTTGTATTTGTAAGCGGAAATGTCTCCTCCACTTTGAGCCAGGAGAGATTGACATGAATATTATTCATGTTAGCGCTCTGTGTACATCCAAGGGCTAGCCGTGCTGCCCTGTTCTTTGTGGCGACTGAACAGTAGTCCAGGTGCGACGAAACTCGGGCCTGTCCTACCTGCCTTTTTGATAGTGCTGTTAAGAATGCAGAATAGCGCTTTATTATTGACAGACTTCTCCCCATCCTAGCTACTGTTGTATCAATATGTTTTGACCTTGACCATTTACAATCCAGGGTTACTCCAAGCAGTTTAGTCTCCTCAACTTGCTCAATTACCACATTTATTCATTACAAGATTTAGTTTAGGGTTTAGTGAATGATTTGTCCCAAATACAATGCTTTTAGTTTCTGAAATATTTAGGACTAACTTATTCCTTGCCACCCATTCTGAAACTAACTGCAGCGCAAGAAGTGTTGCGGTCATTTCAGTCGCTGTGGTAGCTGACGTGTACAGTGTTGAGTCATCGCATATATAGACACACTGGCTTTACCCAGAGCAAGTGGCATGTTGTTAGTAAAGATTGAAAAAAGGGGCGTAGACAGCTGCCCTGGGGAATTCCTGATTCTACCTGGATTTTGTCGGAGAGGCTTCCATCAAAGAACACTCTCTGTTATGTTAGACAGGTAACTCTTTACCCACAATATAGCAGGGGGTGTAAGGCCATAACACAAGTTTTTCAAGCAACCGACTATAATCGATAATGTCAAAAGCCGCACTGAAGTCAAAAAGATTGTGGGGGCTATTTTGTTAATCAATTTCTCTCAGCCAATCGTCAGTCATTTGTGTATGTGCTGTGCTTGTTGAATGTCCTTCCTTATAAGCGTGCTGAAAGTCTTATCAGTTTGTTTTACTGTAAAATAGCATTGTATCTACTCAAACACCATTTTTTCCAAAAGTTTACGAAGGGTTGTCAACAGGCTGATTGGTCGGCTATTTGAGCCAGTAAAGGGGGCTTTACTATCTTTAGGTAGGGGAATAACTTTTGCTTCCCTCCAGGCCTGAGGGCACATACTTGCTTGTAGGCTTAAATTGAAGATATGGCAAATAGGAGTGGCAATATCGTCTGCTATTATCCTCCAGTAATTTTCCATCCAAGTTATGACATGTAGGCCTATATTTGCTGCAGTATAGTCTATGCTACAGTAATATAAAGACCGAATGCGCGTCTAATTTACCCATCTCCATCTGGCTTTCGGGGCTCGCCTTGTTTTTTAATTGTTAAGGTTATACTTTTTTTAAATTGCAGCTGCAGAGTTTTTAAAAAAACAGTCTGACTCAAATATAATTGCTTTAAATCCGTCCACGCGTGAGCACTCTCTCGCAGTCTTTACTTTCTCCAACTCCATTCAAATTGCATCCAAAATTGATCATCCTGTTCTAAATTGTTACATAGCCGCGTGTGTGTGTGTGTCATAGCCTACCGCTTTCTAATTTATAATGGGTTATGCATGATAAGCTTCTAATTTATAGCCTCTGTCTCCTGCGCAATATGCAAGCAGCTGTGCTCCGCAAGCAGCTTTTGGAGTCCCATGCAGGAAAAAGCTAGACAAGAATAGCTATCTGAACATTATTTTTTTTCGTCTTTCGTAAAGGCGATTCACCTTCCAGAATTGAATGTTCTCTTCTGCTTTATCATAGTTTGAATGATGTGTGTAATTCCAGTCCGTATAATACAATGCAGTACAGTAATACAGTTCACACTCAAAAAGATTAGCCTGCATGAGCTAGTTTCATTTATTTACTCGAGCATATAGCTAGCTACATCTGTGGGCTTTTATGTTTTTCTGTCATACGTAATGTGCAGTAGCCTATATTGATTGGATAATGGCACAATCATTTGGGCTTTTTTGGGCTTTTGTTCATTAAATGTTAATATAGGGATCATAAAATGTATTTATTATGTGGCTCATCATGCTCCGGTAGCATCAGGTTTGAATTTTCATGCTAATCAAAGCTTTAATCAAAACCAGACACTGAATATGCTCTATAATGCTTTTGAATGAACCGGGTTACCCGAGAGAAGTGATTTATTCTCAGGATGGAACATTTGTAAAATAATGGGAAAATATCCAGCCCTACTAGGGATATGGTTAGTACATAGTTAAAATGTTAGTCTATAGAACATCTACAGATGGACTATCCAAATAGTGTTACTGTGGGAATTACTGAATTGGCCTGTTTTTCAACTGTATTTTTCATTCATTTCATGTTTCTTGGTTGATATGACAATGATTGGCAAGTATGCCTATTTGTAAAAGGTGAATTCTCAAATTTGAGTATGTCGCCACCTAATGGATGTAGTTGTTACAGCCTCGCAGACTGGATGCTCTCGAGGCTTATGTCTCAGCAAACGTAGGAGGTCTGAGCATGATATTGATCTCTTAATAATCCTTTTTTTACTAAATGCAGATGCATATCATGGGTAGTGAATAGGCCTAACCAGAGTGCGACTTACACTCTGACTTTCGGGGGATCTTTGTATTTTTTGTAATGGTCCTAATAATGACGTAATTTAAACATTTATGACATTTTAATGTGGCATGAACACAACCAGTCATGATATTTTAATCTGATTTCTCAAACAAATCACTTTAAGTAACTGTTCTTCCACTCTAAAATAATTCCAGCATTCAAACTGCATGTATAGACTACTAGATCCATTTGATGAATGGAAATAGACATCTGCTGCAAAACACAAAAAAGTGTGAGTAATGACATTCAGCGATTGCCATTGATTAGGCCTATATTAATTGACGTGTCTTGCTGACAAATTGACCTTTTTTGTAGCCTGAAAACTCGGGACACCTGCGATGGGGCTGAAACTGTCGCGGGAAAAACAGGATGGTCACCCTAACACACAAGGTACGTTTATGAGACTAAGCTACAGTGTGTATTCCCATGAACTTCAAATAGACCTACCAGAAGCCTGGGTTGTAGTGTTTAAAAAAAATAGTTGCATGGGTAAACTGATTGCCGGTCACTGTGAAAAAAGTAAAGCTCCCTATACTTTAAGTGCGTTTTTTTTAAATATATTTTTTAAGGTGGGTAAATCACATTTACTTACATTTACCCTTCACTAGGCCTAACCACTGCTGGTAGGCTACCCTCTCAGCCAAGGCAATTTTAAACACATGAACACACACAGAATAGGTAGCCTACATTCAATATAATACATGAGTTGAATCAGAGTTGAATTTTACACCCTAGTTCATGAGTTGGCCATAATTCAATAGTTAATGCTTGCAGTCTACACAGATTGTGTCATGTTGCCAATATTTTTCTTTATTTGTAATGGGAGTTGTTGACCACTAGGTGGAAGAGATGTTCCACCTCAGATTTGGTGTACTGTATTCTATCCTGCACCCTCTGCAGTACTTAGGGCTGTCATCTCATTTCAGGGATAATGGTTTGTAAGTAGCCATCTGTGATAATGGCTTACTGCAGAGTGCGAATTATACCGTGACATAGTAAAAACACAACCATATCAAACAATTCACTTAAAGGCTACCAAATAATTCCAGTATCCAGCTGTGCACCCGCCATTTTGACGAATGGAAAGAGAGCTGTTAGAAAACAGTGTAACGGTCATTGTTACTTAAAAATCATACAATGTGATTTTCTGGATTTTTGTTTTAGATTCCGTCTCTCACAGTTGAAGTGTACCTATGATAAAAATGACAGACCTCTACATGCTTTGTAAGTAGGAAAAACGGCAAAATCAGCAGTGTATCAAATACTTGTTCTCCCCACTGTATATCCTTGCCTGTGAAGCCCTTTTTGTGCAAAGCAAGGAAACCGCACGTGTTTCCTTGCAGGTAACTGTGGTTGACAGAGGAAGAACATTGATTCCAAGCACCACCCTTTTTTTGAAGCTTCCAGTCTGTTATTCAAACTCAATCAGCATGACGGAGTGATCTCCAGCCTTGTAATCGTCAACACTCACACCTGTGTTAACAAGAGAATCACTGACATGATGTCAGCTGGTCCTTTTGTGGCAGGGCTGAAATGCAGTGGAAATGTTTTTGGGGGATTCCGTTCATTTGCATGGCAAAGAGGGACTTTGCAATTATTTGCAATTCATCTGATCACTCTTTATGACATTCTGGAGTATATGCAAATTGCCATCATACAAACTGAGGCAGCAGACTTTGTGACACAAATATTAATTTTCATTCTCAACTTTTGGCCACGACTGTACGCTCCTGTAGCCTGTACTCCTGTAGTTTGCTGCAGGGAAATTACATTACTATGTGTACACTGGCGTGACGGGGAAGTAGCTCCTCTCCCCAGCCTGTAAGATGCACCCAAGTTTGTGTGGTTGTTGCTCCATATTCACATGTCCTTGTACAGTGTAAGCTACATATTAGTGGAACTCTCATGTATGAATGTTTTCTTAAGTTCTTGACATTAATTGGGTTTCATTGCACAAGTACTTGTAATTCGTTGAGTGACTATTCCGCTGCTATTTACAGTGCATTCGGAAAGTATTCAGACCCCCACATGTTTTCCACTTTTTGTTCTAAAATGTATCAGTCTACACACAATACTCCATAATGACAAAGCAAAACGTTTTTTTTTATGTTTGCAAATGTTTAAATAAATATATATATATACACATATACATAAGTATTCAGACCTTTTACTCAGTACTTTGTTGAAGCATCTTTGGCAGCGGTTACAGCATTGAGTATTCTTCAGTATGACCCTACAAGCTTGGCACACCTGTATTTGGGGAGTTTCTCCGATTTTTTTCTTTTTTTTTTTTCTTTTTTTTTTTCTTCTCTGCAGATCCTCTCAAGCTCTGTCAGGTTGGATGGGAAGCGTCACTGCACAGCTATTTTCAGGTCTCTCCAGAGATGTTCGATCGGGTTCAAGTCCGGGCTCTGGCTGTGCCATTCAAGGACATTCAGAGACTTGTCCCGAAGCCACTCCTGCGTTGCCTTGTCTGTGTGCTTAGGGTCATTGTCCTGTTGGAAGGTGAACCTTCACCCCAGTCTGAAGTCCTGAGCACCCTGGAGCAGGTTTTCATCAAGGATCTCTCTGTACTCTGCTCCGTTCATCTTTGCCTCAATCCTGACTAGTCTCCCAGTCCCTGCCGTTGAAAAACATCCTCACAGCATGATGCTGCTACCACCATGTTTCACCGTAGGAATGGTATTGGTCAGCTGATGAGTTGTTCCTTGTTTCCTCCAGACGTGATCACTTTGTATTCAGACCAAAGAGTCCAATCTTGGTTTCATCACACCAGAGAATCTGAGAGTCCTTTAGGTGCCTTTTGGCAAACTCCAAGCCTTTAGAGTCTCATAGCAAAGTGTCTGAATACCTATGTAAATAAAGTATTTCAGTTTTTTTTTTTTTTTTATACATTTGAAAAAATGTAGATTGAGGATAGATTTTATTTTATTTCATCCATTCTAGAATAAGGCTTTAACGTAACAAAATGTGGAAAAAGTGAAGGGGTCTGTTTGAGTACTTTTCAAATGCACTGTATATTCCAGTCCTCTCATGAATGTACATTTTGCCTACATGAGCAATACAAAATGGGGAATAAGTTAACATTGGTCCAAATTGTTTCTTTCAGTTCTGCATGTTTTAGGCTACAATATACATGAGGGGAAAAAGTATTTGATCCCCTGCTGATTTTGTACGTTTGCCCACTGACAAAGAAATGATCAGTCAATAATTTTAATGGTAGGTTTATTTGAACAGTGAGAGACAGAATAACAACAAAAAAATCCAGAAAAACACATGTCAAAAATTTTATAAATTGATTTGCATTTTAATGAGGGAAATAAGTATTTGACCCCTCTGCAAAACATGACTTAGTACTTGGTGGCAAAACCCTTGTTGGCAATCAGAGGTCAGACGTTTCTTGTAGTTGGCCACATCTCAGGAGGGATTTTGTCCCACTCCTCTTTGCAGATCTTCTCCAAGTCAAAGGTTTCGAGGCTGACGTTTGACAACTCGAACCTTCAGCTCCCTCCACAGATTTATGGGATTAAGGTCTGGAGACTGGCTAGGCCACTCCAGGACCTTAAAGTGCTTCTTCTTGAGCCACTCCTTTGTTGCCTTGGCCGTGTGTTTTGGGTCATTGTCATGCTGGAATACCCACCCACGACCCATTTTCAATGCCCTGGCTGAGGGAAGGAGGTTCTCACCCAAGATTTGATGGTACATGGCCCCGTCCATCGTCCCTTTGATGCGGTGAAGTTGTCCTGTTCCCTAAGCAGAAAAACACCCCCAAAGCATAATGTTTCCACCTCCATGTTTGACGGTGGGGATGGTGTTCTTGGGGTCATAGGCAGCATTCTTCCTCCTCCAAACACGGCGAGTTGAGTTGATGCCAAAGAGCTCCATTTTGGTCTCATCTGACCACAACACTTTCACCCAGTTGTCCTCTGAATCATTCAGATGTTCATTGGCAAACTTCAGACGGGCATATATATGTGCTTTCTTGAGCAGGGGGACCTTGCGGGCGCTGCAGGATTTCAGTCCTTCACGGCGTAGTGTGTTACCAATTGTTTTCTTGGTGACTATGGTCCCAGCTGCCTTGAGATCATTGACAAGATCCTCCCGTGTAGTTCTGGGCTGATTCCTCACCGTTCTCATGATCATTGCAACTCCACGAGGTGAGATCTTGCATGGAGCCCCAGGCCAAGGGAGATTGACAGTTATTTTGTGTTTCTTCCATTTGCGAATAATCGCACCAACTGTTTTCACCTTTTCACCAAGCTGCTTGGCGATGGTCTTGTAGCCCATTCCAGCCTTGTGTAGGTCTATAATCTTGTCCCTGACATCATTAGAGAGCTCTTTGGTCTTGGCCATGGTGGAGAGTTTGGAATCTGATTGATTGATTGCTTCTGTGGACAGGTGTCTTTTATACAGGTAACAAACTGAGATTAGGAGCACTCCCTTTAAGAGTGTGCTCCTAATCTCAACTCATTACCTGTATAAATGACACCTGGGAGCCAGAAATCTTTCTGATTGAGAGGGGGTCAAATACTTATTTCCCTCATTAAAATGCAAATCAATTTATACAATTTTTAACATGTGTTTTTCTGGATTTTTTGTTGTTCTGTCTCTCACTGTTCAAATAAACCTACCATTAAAATTATAGACTGATAATTTCTTTGTCAGTGGGCAAACGTACAAAATCAGCAGGGGATCAATTACTTTTTTCCCTCACTGTAGGTCTAAAAGGGGCCTAAAATGGCCACATTCATCATGTTTTCTCAAATGGTTTGTGATACAAATGTAAAACACATGTTAATATCATTCCTCCCTATAGACTGGTTGGTTGTTTAGCAACAAAACCGACTCGTGCACAACTATGGGGCAAAACAGACTGTTGGCTTAGATTGTTGACAGCATGTTAACTATATTTTGTCTGCAAATGTTTATTGAAAACAAATACATTTGCACAATGAGCACTTGTCTCTCAAATACATCGTTACAGTTGTTGATTATCTAGCTAGCAAGTGTTTTGCCATATTAGCAAAGACATGACATGAGTCAAAACACCTACGATTCCCCAGATGGCAGTTTCATGTCATTGTTGCTAGCTATCTGACCATTCAGAATCATAACACATGGCCTTCTGCCTCATCGATGTGTGCGCTTCAATTTCGTGACGTTATCAGCCAGTCTAAGTTTTTCAGGCCATGCTGGTGTGGAATCAGCCTTTTCCTTTGTCCTCTCTCAATCCCAACCCCCCCCACTCTGTCAGGCTTATGACCATAGAGCCCTTTTTTCTGCTCTACTTGCCCCTTTTGCCCATGTATTATTAAGGTCTCCCACCCCTCCAGGGAGAATACAATGGATCCAGTCTAGCAGAAGCCGCTTCTCCAGGCCTTGCGTAACTTGACAAATGTTTTAAAATAAAAAATCCACAAAGCAGCGCCCACTCCTCCTACCTCTCGTATTGTGTGGGCCCAAACTCATCATCCCTCTCCCTCACAGCCCCCCTCAGATCCAGCTAACAAGGCTGTTGCCGTACAGTCCTTTGCAGTGCTTTGCTTTTTTTCCTCCGTCGGCCCCAGAGTTATTTAAAGGCATCGTGTCAGTGCCATTAAGGCCTAGGACCCTTAGCAGGACCACCAAAGTAGACCAGGCCACACTGAGACGCTGAGGAGGTTCAATGATTTACTGGGTAACTATATAGCTGAGTGAGTAACAGTATAGCTGGGTATCACTCCAGCAGCACCCTGCTGACCATGTGAGCGGAGTATATATTCCATTGCTGGACTTGTGACATCGTGTACCCTGTACCACCCTAGAGATGTCAGAGGGTTACCCTATCAACAGCTGTGCATGGGAGAGCCAGCTGTCTCAAAGCTTCAACTCTAATCTGTGTGTCGACGCTCTCCAAGACCAGAGATAAACACACCAAAACGGGTCAACATAAGCTACACATCGCCCTACATTGGTTAGAGAGAGGGACTGGTGGTCACACCTGCCTGAGTGTGACACCCCAGATGGTTTCTCTTTTACGAAAGTAGCTTACCTTCAAGAGTTCAACACAAACTTCTCACTGTTGTGGTCTTGGGTAGGACACTGACATTTTTAGGCACTTTGTAAGTAAAAGTGAATTAACTCGCTGCACTGTGATTATAAAACTCTTAAGTGACTTTAAAAAACAGGGTCTTACCTAGGGTTGAATGGAGGAAACCTGGTTACCAGGATTTACCGCCGAAATCCACTCCCTTTTCCCTGGATAAATAACTGCGAGAAACCGGAAAATTATAATAAATTATTTATATGAACAGCATGGTGTGAAATTGAGCTTTTTAAATGATATGCTATGTCTAAATCTGGCTTCTCTTCCTTCTGATGAATCAACGCTCAGGGTGGTGCCGACAGCCTGTCTCAGTATGGAGCGCAGTTCACAATGCATGTCGTTTTCTTGTTTCTTGTTTGCTGCAGGATAGCCTATGCCAGTGGTTCCCAACCTTTTTTGGTTACTGTACCACCAACTGAATTTTGATCTGCCCGGAGTACCCCTAAAGTACCCCCTCATGTGCATTTTACCTGTGACCCTATGGACTCATGAGTCTTCAAATACCCCCTGGGGATAAGCCAAGTACCCCCAGGGGTCCTAGTGCCCCTGGTTGGGAACCACTGGCATATGCTACAGTAATATAAAGACTGAATGCATGTCAAATTTAGCCATCTCCATCTGGCTTTCAGGGTCACCTTGTTTTTTAATTAAAGATAGATTTTTTTTTTCAATTGCAAATGCAGAGTTAAATAACAGCCTATCTCTTGAATATCGCTGCTTTAAATTAGTGCACGCGTGAGAATTCTCTCGCAGTCTTTCTCTCTCTCCATCGACTCCATTCAAATTGCTTCCAAAATAGATGATCCTGTTCAACTGTATATATAGGGCTATATAAATCTAGAAGTCGAAAGTTTACATACACTTAGGTTGAAGTAAAAAATAAAATAATTGTAGACCTCCACAAGTCTAGTTCATCCTTGGGAGCAATTTCCAAACGCCTGAAGGTACCACGTTCATCTGTACAAACAATAGTACGCAAGTATAAACACCATGGGACCACGCATCCGTCATACCGCTCAGGAATGAGACATGTTCTGTCTCCTAGAGATGAATGTACTTTGGTGCGAAAAGTGCAAATCAATCCCAGAACAACAGCAAAGGACCTTGTGAAGATGCTGGAGGAAACAGGTACAAAGTATCTATATCCACAGTAAAACGAGTCCTATATCGACATAACCTGAAAGGCCGCTCAGCAAGGAAGAAGCCACTGCTCCAAAACCGCCCCAAAAAAAGCCAGAATATGGTTTGCAACTGCACATGGGGACAAAGATCATACTTTTTGGAGAAATGTCCTCTGGTCTGATGAAACAAAAATAGAACTGTTTGGCCATAATGACCGTTATGTTTGGAGGAAAAAGGGGGAGGCTTGCAAGCCGAAGAACACCATCCCAACCGTGACGCACCGGGGTGGCAGCATCATGTTGTGGGGGGACTTTGCTGCAGGAGGGACTAGTGCACTTCACAAAATAGATGCCATCATGAGGAAAGGAAAACTATGTGGATATATTGAAGCAACATCTCAAGACATCAGTCAGGAAGTTCAAGCTTGGTTACAAATGGGTCTTCCAAATGGACAATGACCCCAAGCATACTTCCAAAGTTGTGGCAATATGGCGTAAGGACAATAAAGTCAAAGTATTGGAGTGGCCATCACAAAGCCCTGACCTCAATCCTATAGAACATTTGTGGGCAGAACTGAAAACGCGTGTGCAAGCAAGGAGGACTACATATCTGACTCAGTTACACCAGCTCTGTCAAGCAGAACGGGCCAAATATGCACCCAACTTATTGTGGGAAGCTTGTGGAAGGCTACCTGAAACGTTTGACCCAAGTTAAACAATTTTAAATGCAATACTACCGAGTACTAATTGAGTGTATGTAAACTTCTGACCCACTGGGAATGTGATGAAAGAAATTAAAGCTGAACTAAATCATTTTCTCTACTATTATTCTGACATTTCACATTCTTAAATTAAGTGGTGATCCTAACTGACCTAAGGCAGGGAATTTTTACAAATATTAAATGTCAGGAATTGTGAAACTGAGTTTAAATGTATTTGGCTAAGGTGTATGTAAACTTCCGACTTCAACTGTAGATGTCCTAGCCTACCTCTATCAGGTTATACATTCAATGCAGTATTAGCCTTATATTTAGTTAATTAATGATGGGTAATGCGTTAGAAACTCTTGTGCAATTGGCACGCACCTGTGCTCCTTAAACACTCCTTAGCTCGTGTAGTCCAATGCAGGAAAGGCTGGACTAGAATGGCTTGCTAGACTTTCTTTTTTTTTTGCATTTCTTATACCAGTAGACTATTCAAAGAGGGGCGAAAGCTCTTTTTTTCTGAATGTTAAATACAGCATCCAATAGAACTCACAGGTAGTTTGAAAGAAAAGTGAACACGCAATGGCAGTAGGCTATAGCAGTTATTTATTCAGACCCGTAACCATTCAATCTTTGAAGAGAAGTGAAGTCCTTGTTATTAGAATGATGATGAGGAGGACAACGAAACATATTTTAATTTAACTGTTGAAAGGAAGGAATGAAGCAACAATAGAGAAAGAGGTAGGCTAATAACATTAGGGGAAATATTATGAATTGTGTGTGTGTATATCCGTCAGCCGACTAGTTATACAAATAGGCCCTAATTATATTCCTAAATTAAAATCACATTCGCTAGCCTATAATTTGTAGACCGCACATGCCGCACCAGAATCACATGTTCTCTTCTTTATCATGGTTTGAGCGATGTGCAAAATTCCAGTCCATATAGTACAGGCTTTTGTTTTTCTGTAATGTGCAGTAGACTATTTCATATGTAACGGCACAATCATTTGGGCTTTTTTTCCGGCTAGGGCTCATAAAATGTATTGAATATATTGCTCATCCGGCTCAGATAGCATCAAGTTTAGAGCTTTGATCAGCTTTAAAATTCAATCAAATCCAGACATGCAGTGCATTCAGAAAGTATTCAGACCCCTTGACTTTTCCACACTTGTTACGTTACAGCCTTATTCTAAAAATGTCCCTCAATCTACACACAATACCCCATATTGACAAAGCAAAAATTGTTTTTAGATTTTTCTGTAAATTTATTTAAAAAATTTACTTAGCTTACACATTTGCTTAGTAAATAAATAATTAACTAATGAAATAAATAAACACATACTGTATAGGTTGAATTGATTACTAACTTGCAATGAAAAGTCCCTAGTGGACTAACCTGATATGATGGCTGGTTACACAATGAAAGGGGTGGGGAAATTAAGAACGGGAGAAGGAGACAGAGTTTCAACTATCGTACATGCATACATTTGAATAATACACTCATCATAAATATGGATATTTAGCAGCTTAACAACCCCTCATTCGGATTTAGAAATACATTGTACATATTTACACTTGTATGTCCTTGTCGTGTCTCTGAAATCGCTTGATCTGTCTGTGACAAATAGTTCGACAGAGTCTCTGGTTGTCCGCTAGAGGTCACAATGTCCTTTTGTAGTTGTAGGTTTTCTTTGTTCTGGAAGTGTCTGTTAGAATGAGAACAGCAATGGTCATTTGATAGGGAAATGTTATTCTTTTCTTGTCTTCGGTTAAGTTTCCTAGACTACGTTACGTGCAGAGCTGCAGGCGGTGCATATCTAGTCTTCTTTGAGTTTGAGGGTCTTGTAGTTTTAGACCATTTGTCATGTATTCATCTTGCGCTGCACGTATACTGGTCTGGTAGTTTTAAACCATTTTACATGCCAGTAGCAACGTGGCAATGTACTGGTCTTGTAGTTTTAAACCATTTGTCAGCTGTGTAGCCACCGCTTCACGCTGTCCGGCCTCAATGGTTGATTATTCAGGGTACAGCAAAGACTACTTTCCACACCGGCAGCAACCCGGCATGTTTTGGTCTCCCGTAAATTTTGTTACGAGTCCTTTTTAAGCACTCTGGTCAAAGGGGGCGTTCCATCACGCCGGCATAATGTCTGTGCTCCCGTGGGTGTGGTTACTGACTGGATAAAACTTTATATGAAATACAATTTCTAATTTAGAAGGCTAAAATCACATTGCTATCTTTTCACAAATAGTTTCATATTTAATCATTATGTTTTACAATATTTAAATGAAACTCTGACATATACAATGTGAAAGCTCTTAAAGTTGCTATGTTTCCATTATTGTGTCTTAATGATATCACCAAACAATAAATGATCTGACATGATTGTTCTTTAAGTCCCTCCTGACCATTTCCCACATTTTTTGTTTTAGGAATATTGTTTCATTCTCCACTTTTGGATGTTGTAGTTTTGGCAGGAAGAATCTCCTTGTAACAAAAGGGTTCTTTCCCCTCTACTGCATGGCCATGGAGAGACAGTTCCTGCCAGGTATTTACGACTGTCATTAAATTGGCCAACCCACAGGAGAGGAGGGTTTTGAAACCAAACCTTTGGTTAGCCCGGCACCTTTGATCTCCATCCAAGACGGCAAGTCATGACACGCCTAAAGAACTCTGTCCTTACGGTGCCTTTTGGCAAACTCCAAGGAGTGGCTTTCGTCTGGCCACTCTACCGTAAAGGCCAGATTGTGGAATGCTGCAGAGGAACTCTTGTGCAACGCTGTGTACTACTCCCTTCACAGAACCGTGCAAACTGGCTCTAACCAGAATAGAAAGAGTGGGAGGACCCTGTGCACAACTGAGCAAGAGAACAAGTACATTAGTGTCTAGTTTGAGAAACAGACGCCTCACATGTCCTCAACTGGCAGCTCAATTAAATAGTACCCGCAAAACACCAGTCTCAACGTCAACAGTGAAGAGGCGACTTCGGGATGCTGGCCTAGGTAGAGTTGCAAAGAAAAAGCCATATCTCAGACTGGCCAATAAAAATTAAAGATTATGATGGGCAAGAGAACACACACTGGACAGAGGAACTCTGCTTAGAAGGCCAGCATCTCGGAGTCAAAGGATCTGAATACTTTCCGAATGCGCTGTATGTATGCTACTGCTCGACAAAGAAATCTTGTCGACCAGACAATCGACTAAACAATTGACTAATTGGGTTCAGCACTAACTCCCAAGCCTACCGCATGGTGATGTCACCATGGAAAGCCGAAACTCCCGCCTATGCAAACCTGCTGATTAGAAGGTTGAATGTAGATTGTATTTTCAGCCAGCAACTATCAGGAAATAATACTGATTTTAATTTTCCCCCACTTTTACAGTTAGTTTCATCAGCTGGTGTACAATATGATATAAAACACAGGGGAAACAATTTTAACTGCATTTGGCATTTGAGTCGACAGTGTAATTGATCTGTCAGACAATTGCTGTGTTCAGTGGGAGTGGAGGAGCTTGGCTTAATATAATAATAGTGGAAGGTCACAGTCAACACTGTGGTAATAGGAGTCCACACACTATTGGTTGAAGGAGTGAGGAGACCGTAGATGCCCGCGCTATAAGGAATCTAATACTCAACCTTGTCTAACCAGGCCCATGCAGCTAGTTGGTTCAGCTGGGAGAGAGAATTCAAAAAGATGTTGTGATGAACAAACAAGCAGTAATGCAGTGTGGAGAAGCAACTTCAATCAAAAGAATCCAGCAGACAAGCTGCAACAACCTGACAGGCCTATTCTTAGAACCCTGAACTTTTGTTCACCATGACTTAAATAGAATCTGGGGGAGAAAAAGTGCACAATTTTGGATTTCACTGTACTGCTCCTTCTACAAAACACTCATCATACCAACTCTAACTCCCAGCAACAGTTGTAGACACATCACATGGAGACCATTGAGTCCCTAATTTACACCCTCAGTCATGCTCTGTGCAACAGGGTCATATTGTTGTTCTCAAGGTTCTGGTCAGGGTGCCTGACTGGAGTCCAGGGTGCTGGGGGAGCTCTCTCCTCTCATGGTAGACCAGCAGAGCGTGAGAATGGGGAGCTCACACACACACAAGCTCCTCTTCTCCACCAAATGCTGTGGAAACATGAATGCACGGGGAGCTGCGCTCCAGGAGAATCAAGGAAGAGGCCCGGGACCAGGGGACAGTGGCACAGGGTGCCCAGATAGTGTCAACATGTAATCCACACCAGCCCACTCCAGCACTTGAATGTGTTTTTCCCCCATTATACTAGACCAGTGTTTCTCAATTCCTGGTTCTAGGGACCCAAAGGGGTGCACATTTTTTTGTTTTTGTCTTAGCACCAAAGCACCTGTTTCAAATAATTAGTTGAAACAATTGTGGTAGTGCTGGGGCAATACTATGGGTCCCCAGGACCAGTATTAAGAAACACTAGACTAGGCTATTGCAGACATGTGAAGGAGGAAGGAAAGAAAGTGGGGGAAAGCCGCAGCAGAGAGACGGGATGACAGGAACCATAGCATAATGAGCAGGGTGACTGCGCTTATGGTGTCTCACATTTAGCACGCTTGTCTCTGAGATTTTAGAGGGTTGAATGGAAAAACAAGTCTGGAATAAATATGCATGCCCACACACAGGGTGAACTCATCTCAATAGTCCAAATTGGCTTCCTATCCTTGTCTCCATATTCCGGACGGAACACCCACAACAGAGGTCAGACCCGCGCAACCGCCACAAAGTAGCAACAGTCCATCACCACTTCCTATTCACTTCCAAGTCTGCTGATCCAACACATAGGCCTAATGAAAATGCCTCTTCTCTCCACTCCTGGACCTCATATTACCTGGGCCTCGTAAGCAGCGAGATAAATCAACCATATGGGACTTAAATCAAAAAATACATTTGTCATTTACAGTAATACACTCTTATCCAGAGTTACTTACAGTAGTGAGTGTATACTTTTTCGTACTGGTCCCTCGTGGGAATCAAACCTACAACCCTGGCATTGCAAGCGCCATGCCCTACCAACTGAGCCACACGGGACAAACAGATAGTCAGGAGGATGTGCTTTGGGCTTCATTTGAAAAATATTGATCCTTAAATTAAGCCTTTTAGGTGTTGCTGTATTACACAATAATGATTAGAATGGTTATATCATACTCTAGCCATGCATGCCCCACAAGACATGCCACCAGAGGTCTCTTCACAGCCCCCAAGTCCAGAAAAGACTATGGGAGGCCCACAGTACTACAAAGAGACATGACTATTCCGCATCAAGTAACTCATTCAACCAATAACATTTGATAAAAATACACCTTATGGAACAACGGGGACTGTGAAGCAACAAACAGACACATGCATACAAACACACGATAACATATGCCCTATACACACACGTACACATGGATTTTGTGTTGTAGATATGTGGTAGTAGAGTAGGGGCCTGAGGGGGCACACAATCTGTTGTGAATGTAATGTTTTTAAAATTGTTAAACTGCCTTAATTGTGCTGGATCCGAGTAAGGCAGCAGCTAATGAGGATCCATAAGAAAAAAAGGAGAAAAAAAACACATTAGAGAGTACTGGCACTGCAGGCCTGTAGATTTTAATAAAATATTTTTTTCTGAAAACCTCCTTTGTCCTACCAAGAGTTGCTGAACATCTTTTCAACTGCAGGCCAGTGCTCAAGTATTTTGATGGGCTTGCTTAGGGATACATGTCTTCCCTAGATATTTTAATCTTAGGATAAAGCACACCGTTGTGGTAGGAGATATGGAGCTATCATCCTTACCATAAATAATGAATCAACCTTTGATGTCTATTGTTGGTAGAGGTGAAGGTCTTGATGTCATTTGATTTTCTATGTCTATCAGCAATTCAACAAAGCCCCTAACTAAAGACCTTCCTTCCCACATCCCCATTCTCCCTTATGTTGTGCTCTCTGCCTTCTCTCTTTGATTAAGAGCCCAACCAGAATTTATCCCAAATCTATTACGCTGCTACAATCCCTCCTGGACACTCAATCATTCTGAAGGGGTGCGGTGTGCTGATAGGGCCCACTCACTGAGAGTGGGATGAAGAGGAGAGAGAGAGAGAGAGAGGGGAACTTGAGAGGCAGTGACTAGGACAACGGTGCACACAGATTTCACTGATCACGACTATAGCACAGCGGCTAGGCTATACTCCATATGTTCTTAGCGGCACAGCGATGAAGAGCTCTATAACCAAACTGGGCAAGTAATGCCATATTTCACAGCTAAAAATATACAATAGCAATGATACAGTGTAGAATCTCGCTCTCTGACCAACTACAGCCACTCAACATGGACATGCGCAAACCCACCCAGCTGACAAATAAGTGTCTCTAGCCTGTCCTCCTTCACACTCCTGTCCTGGGCAGCAGAGAGCTTAGCCAATCGATGATGCAGCCATATCATAATGACGCCTCTGGGAAGTCACTCAGCAACAACAACCTGTGCTGCTGACACGGACCCTGTAGAGCTGGAAATAGACCTAGCTAGTGGCCCGCCAAGATTGCATGATTATTATACAGCAAAAGCTATGCTATAGTACATAACATTGTCTAACTGCCTAGCCTACTCTCAGGCATGCACTTCTTATAAACACAGCAGGAATAAAATAATAGGCACCACAAAACTACTGTGAGAACAATGTACTGAAAGGGACATTATCATTAAAAGTTGATAGACAAGTTTAGTCTTTCTGGCGCTTAATTTGTTCTCTGGGGTTGTAGCTAGCTCCAACACTGACAGCTACCACTGCAGGGGGCCAGCAAGGCCTGTGTGTGCACACAGTAGCTCTGCCTGCCTGCCAGGCAGTCTGTGGTGACTACTGCACAGAACCTCAGACACCGATAAGAGGGATGCCTTTGACGCCTGTAATCAAATTGGGGTATCATTGTCTCATTAAAATAACTTCTACTGAGTTTGGTATAACACTAAACATAGAACTCCCTCCCACTGTCTCATTCTGTGTCTTTCTCTCCATCCAAAATTCTTAGCTCATTGCGACAGTGTGAGGTATGTCTAGTCAGTGTTTGTTACTGCAGTGTGGAGCTTAGTAGCGAGACATTGTAGCCATGTTAATGTTGGTCAGCTGGCCGAGAGTTTAATTGAAAAGCATTAGAGAGGATTGCAATAATTGAGTGAAGGCGTGATGGCAGGGAGGCTGTCTGAGATGGACATTGAGTCAGGGGAATAGGGATATATTAGGTTAAGGTCCACCACTGCAAACCATGCGAGCATAGAGTGATGCCAGCCAGATCAACTAGGTGTCAACTTTTGCAAAACCAAAATAACAGTAATGCTACAACTGTCTTAGCTAGGCTACATCTTGTGGAAAGGCAGAGTGTTGGGTTGAAAGCTGGATCAATGTCTGTTACTTATCATTCCTAGTCCTTGGGACCCGGTTACTGCTTCCCTAACCATAGGAAATACCATTGCCCCTCTTCTCAAGGGACATCAGGGATGTAATCATTAGCATAGCTTACTGTTGTCAATTACAACCCTGAATACCCCATCCATTATAATAATCAAGTCAGTAAATCAGGATTTCTTCATTAGGAAAAATATCACCAGGAAAAAGTATCATGTCAGTTTTGTTCAATGACCCTGAATGCCACTGATCCTCATGAGACTGCACCATACACAGCCACTCAACTGGCCCTGCAGCCAAGTGGAGCAGAACAGAGAGAAGACAGTAGGAGAGGAGGGGAGAGGGAGGCCTGCTTATGTAACGTGGCTGTATTGGTGCTGTGTCAGGGCACTGGTCCCAAGGGCTGGATAGGAGTGTATGAGAGAGACAGGCCACTACAGCTTCAGCCCAGCAGAGAGGACATGAGAGTTGACAGACCTGCGGAGCATTCAGCGTGAATCCTGATGTAACAAGGTGTGCGGCGCTGACCTGAACTACACAGGCCGGGGAATACGCCTGGTGCTAATCCAAGGGTAGAAAAGAAAGAGGGACCAGACTAATCTGTCCCTTCCCCGCAGAACATCCCCTCTTCTGCCTGCTTGTGCTTAGCATCACTGAGGCTCCTCCAGGGTAAGACTAGGGTTGAATATTTTCCTGATATTTTACAAATGTTCCATCCCAAGAATAAATCACTTTTCCACCAGGTAACCCGGGTATTTCCCACTAAATCCGGAAGTGTCATTCAAAAGCATTATAAAGCATATACAGTGCATTCGGAATGTATTCAGCCTCCTTGACTTTTTCCACATTTTGTTACATTACAGCCTTATTCTAAAATGTAATAAAACAATTTCCTCATCAATCTACACAATATCCCATATTGACAAAGCGAAAACGTGTTTTTAGAAACGTGTTTTTAGAACACTGATGTAAACTCACCCCATTCCGTACAAATGTGAGTAACTGCGACATTCAAACGAGGCTACAAAGAAAACTAATGGGACTGTAGCGACTGGGTTGACTTCAAAATCGGGGGTGTGAACTAGGTTTCTATTCAAGCGTTGATCGACATGGTAATGGCTCTATAGTATTGGAGAAAAGTTGAAAAAACTGACCCTCCGTTACATCTTGACGTGTCATGTCGTAACGTACAGCACGCATAAAGCAACTATTTCTGTCTTACAATTTCTCTCCACCAGGTGTAGCACTTCTCTCATCGTTTAAAAACAAGAAATGGACAGTGACGGGGTAAGGGGGGGATACCTAGTAATTTTTTTCGTCATCATTGCATGCGATCATCATTCTCAAAGCCGCTGTTTACTTCTAAGATCACTTTAGCGCCGCCCTAAAAACCCGATTCAAATTCGACACAAACCTTCAAATAGGTATGTAATGACACATTATATAAACTATTTATAGTGTTTTATTTACATTTTAGAGGCGATAAGGTGTTAAGTTGGACAGATCGAGTGAACAAAGCAATTTTCCCACACGACATCTGTCCTTCTCACTATCTTGCATTAGTTTCGCTTCCCCACCCGCCATTTTTAAAAAGACCCGACGTGGCTCATTGCCTGCTTGAATTATGAGGAAACGGGCAGTGTTTAGATCATGTAATTGATTTTGTTGGAAAGGGGAGAAATTGTGCTTTACAATGGTATTGACATTACAGTTGATCTGGAAGTATTATGTTTTGGGGCGCTAAAATAAGGGCAATTGTACGGACCAAGGCGATGTACGACTTTACGTGAGTTTACGTTACCGTCCAAAGTTTGGGGTCACTTAGAAATGTCCTTGTTTTCCATGAAAACATACATGAAATTCATTGCAAAATGAATAGGAAATATAGTCAAGATGTTGACAGGGTTATACATTTTTTTAAATTAAAAAAAATAATAATAATTGTGTCCCTCAAACTTTGCTTTCATCAAAGAATCCTCCATTTGCACCAATTACAGCCTTGCAGACTTTTGGCATTCTAGTTGTCAATTTGGATTGGCTTGATGAGCACTTCTTATGAACCATACGGTCAAGCTGCTCCCACAACAGCTCAATAGGGTTGATATCCTGTGACTGTGGTGGCCACTCCATTATAGACAGAATACCAGCTGACTGCTTCTTCCCTAAATAGTTCTTGCATAGTTTGGAGCTGTGCTTTGGGTCATTGTCCTGTTGTAGGAGGAAATTGGCTCCAATAATTAAGTGCCGTCCGCAGGGTATGGCATGGTGTTGCAAAATGGAGTGATAGCCTTCCTTCTTCAATATCCCTTTTACCCTGTACAAATCGCCCACTTTACCACCACCAAGCACCCCCAGACCATCACATTGCCTCCACCATGCTTGACAGATGTCGTCAAGCACTCCTCCAGCATATTTTAATTTTTTTCTGTGTCTCACGAATGTTCTTTGTGATCCAAACACCTCAAACTTAGATTTGCCTGTCCATAACACTTTTTTCCAATCTTCCTCTGTCCAGTGTCTGTGTTCTTTTGCCCATCTTAATCTTTTATTTTTATTGGCCAGTCTAAGATATGGCTTTTTCTTTGCAACTCTACCTAGAAGGCCAGCATCCTGGAGTCGTCTCTTCACTATTGACGTTGTGTCACACCCTGGCCTTAGTTTTCTTTGTTTTCTTAAGTATTTTAGTTAGGTCAGGGTGTGACATGGGGAATGTATGTGTTTTTGTAGTGTCTAGGGTGGTTGTAAGGTTTAGGGGGTTTATTAGAGTAGTTGGGTTTATGTTTAGTATAGAAGTCTAGCTGTGTCTATGGTTGAGTGTAGGTATCTAGGAAAGTCTATGGTTGCCTGAATTGGGTCTCAATTAGAGACAGCTGGTTATTGTTGTCTCTGATTGGGAGCCATATTTAAGGCAACCATAGGCTTTAGCTGTTTGTGGGGAATTGTCTATGTTGAACGTAAGTAGCTTGTGTGTGCACTTTCGTTTGTAGCTTCACGGTTGTTTGTTGTTTTGTATAGTTTGTATAAGTGTTTCGTTTCATGTTCATCTTCAAAATAAAGAGAAGATGTATTTTGCACACGCTGCGCCTTGGTCCACTATCTCTAAAGAAGACAATCGTGACACGTTGAGACTGGTGTTTTGCGGGTACTATTTAATGAAGCTGCCAGTTGAGGATTTGTGAGGTGTCTGTTTCTCAAACTAGACACTAATGTACTTGTCCTCTTGCTCAGTTGTGCACAGGGGCCTCCCACTCTTTCTATTCTGGTTAGAGCCAGTTTGCACTGTTCTTTGAAGGGAGTAGTACGCAGTGTTGTATGAGATCTTCAGGTTCTTGGTAATTTCTCACGTGGAATAGCCTTCATTTCTCAGAACAAGAATAGACTGACGAATTTCAGAAGAAAGGTCTTTGTTTCCAGCCATGTTGAGCCTGTAATCGAACCCACAAATGCTGATGCTCCAGATACTCAACTAGTCTAAAGAAGGCCCGGTTATTTTGCTTCTTTAATCAGGACAACAGTTTTCAGCTGTGCTAACATAATTGCAAAAGGGTTTTATAATGATCAAATTAGCCTTTTATAATGATAAACTTGGATTAGCTAACACAGCGTGCCATTGGAACACAAGAGTGATGATTGCTGATAATGGCCTCTGTACCCCTATGTAGATATTCCATTAAAATCTGCCATTTCCAGCTACAATAGTCATTTACAACATTAACAATGTCTACACTGTATTTCTGATCAATTTGATGTTATTTTAATGGACAAAAAATGTGCCTTTCTTTCAAAAGCAAGGACATTTCTAAGTGACCCCAAACTTTTGAACAGTTGTGTGTGTGTGTGTGTGTGTGTGTGTGTGTATGTATGTAATATATATACAGTGGGTAGAACAAGTATTTGATACACTGCCGATTTTGCAGGTTTTCCCACTTACAAAGCATGTAGAGGTCTTTAATTTTTATCATAGGTACACTTCAACTGTGAAAGACGGAATCTAAAATAAAAATCCTGAAAATCACATTGTATGACTTTTAAGTAATTAATTTGCCTTTTATTGCATGACAATAGTATTTGATCACCTACCAACCAGTAAGAATTCCGACTCTCACAGACCTGTTAGTTTTTCTTTAAGAAGAGAGTTCTCTACTCATTACCTGTATTAACTGCACCTATTTGAACTCGGTTACCTGTATAAAAGACACCTGTCCACACACTCAATCAAACAGACTCCAACCTCTCCACAATGGCCAAGACCAGAGAGCTGTGTAAGGACATCAGGGATCAAATTGTAGACCTGCACAAGGCTGGGATGGGCTACAGGACAATAGGCAAGCAGCTTGGTGAGAAGGCAACAACTGTTGTTGGCGCAATTATTAGAAAATGGAAGAAGTTCAAGATGACGGTCAATCATCCTCGGTCTGGGGCTCCATGCAAGATCTCACCTCGTGGGGCATCAATGATCATGAGGAAGGTGAGGGATCAGCCCAGAACTACACGGCAGGACCTGGTCAATGACCTGAAGAGAGCTGGGACCACAGTCTCAAAGAAAACCATTAGTAACACATTACGCCGTCATGGATTAAAATCCTGCAGCGCACGCAAGGTCCCCCTGCTCAAGCCAGCGCATGTCCAGGCCCGTCTGAAGTTTGCCAATGACCATCTGGATGATCCAGAGGAGGAATGGGAGAAGGTCATGTGGTCTGATGAGACAAAAATAGAGCTTTTTGGTCTAAACTCCACTCGCCGTGTTTGGAGGAAAAAGAAGGATGAGTACAACCCCAAGAACACCATCCCAACCGTGAAGCATGGAGGTGGAAACATCATTCTTTGGGGATGCTTTTCTGCAAAGGGGACAGGACGACTGTACCGTATTGAGGGGAGGATGGATGGGGCCATGTATTGCGAGATCTTGGCCAACAACCTCCTTCCCTCAGTAAGAGCATTGAAGATGGGTCGTGGCTGGGTCTTCCAGCATGACAACGACCCGAAACACACAGCCAGGGCAACTAAGGAGTGGCTCTGTAAGAAGCATCTCAAGGTCCTGGAGTGGCCTAGCCAGTCTCCAGACCTGAACCCAATAGAAAATCTTTGGAGGGAGCTGAAAGTCCGTATTGCCCAGCGACAGCCCCGAAACCTGAAGGATCTGGAGAAGGTCTGTATGGAGGAGTGGGACAAAATCCCTGCTGCAGTGTGTGCAAACCTGGTCAAGAACTACAGGAAACGTATGATCTCTGTAATTGCAAACAAAGGTTTCTATACCAAATATTAAGTTCTGCTTTTCTGATGTATCAAATAATTATGTCATGCAATAAAAGGCAAATTAATTACTTAAAAATCATACAATGTGATTTTCTGGATTTTTGCACATTTGTGGCCTGCTGGAGGTCATTTTACAGGGCTCTGGCAGTGCACCTCCTTGCACAAAGGCGGAGGTAGCGGTCCTGCTGCTGGGTTGTTGCCCTCCTACGGCCGCCTCCACGTCTCCTGATGTACTGGCCTGTCTCCTGGTAGCGCCTCCATGCTCTGGACACTACGCTGACAGACACAGCAAACCTTTTTGCCACAGCTCGCATTGATGTGCCATCCTGGATGAACTGCACTACCTGAGCCATTTGTGTGGGTTGTAGACTCCGTCTCATGCTACCACTAGAGTGAGAGCACCGCCAGCATTCAAAAGTGACCAAAACATCAGCCAGGAAGCATAGGAACTGAGAAGTGGTCTGTGGTCACCACCTGCAGAATCACTCCTTTTTTGGGGGTGTCTTGCTAATTGCCTATAATTTCCACCTTTTGTCTATTCCATTTGCACAACAGCATGTGAAATTTATTGTCAATCACTGTTGCTTCCTAAGTGGACAGTTTGATTTCACAGAAGTGTGATTGACTTGGAGTTACATTGTGTTGTTTAAGTGTTCCCTTTATTTTTTTGAGCAGTGTATATATATATATATATATATACAGTGGGGAGAACAAGTATTTGATACACTGCCGATTTTGCAGGTTTTCCTACTTACAAAGCATGTAGAGGTCTGTAATTTTTATCATAGGTACACTTCAACGGTGAGAGACGGAATCTAAAACAAAAATCCAGAAAATCACATTGTATGATTTTTAAGTAATTAATTTGCCTTTTATTGCATGACATAATTATTTGATACATCAGAAAAGCAGAATATATATATATATATATACAGTTGAAGTCGAAAGTTTACATACACCTTAGCCAAATACATTTAAACTCAGTTTTTCACAATTCCTGACATTTAATCCTAGTAAAAATTCTCTGTCTTAGGTCAGTTAGGATCACCACTTTATTTTAAGAATGTGAAATGTCAGAATAATAGTAGAGTGATTTATTTCAGCTTTTATTTCTTTCATCACATTCCCAGTGGGTCAGAAGTTTACATACACACAATTAGTATTTGGTAGCATTGCCTTTAAATTGTTTAACTTGGGTCAAACAATTCGGGTAGCCTTCCACAAGCTTCCCACAATAAGTTGGGTGAATTTTGGCCCATTCCTCCTGACAGAGCTGGTGTAACTGAGTCAGGTTTGTAGGCCTCCTTGCTCACACAGGCTTTTTCAGTTCTGCCCCACACATTTTCTATAGGCTTGAGGTCAGGGCTTTGTGATGGCCACTCCAATACCTTGACTTTGTTGTCCTTAAGCCAATTTTCAACAACTTTGGAAGTATGCTTGGGGTCATTATCCATTTGGAAGACCCATTTGCAACCAAGCTTGAACTTCCTGACTGATGTCTTGAGATGTTGCTTCAATATATCCACGTAATTCTCCTGCCTCATGACGCCATCTATTTTGTGAAGTGCACTAGTCCCTCCTGCAGCAAAGCACCCCAACATGATGCTGCCACCCCCGTGCTTCACGGTTGGGGTGGAGTTCTTCAGCTTGCAAGCCTCCCCCCTTTTTCCTCCATAATGATGTTCATTATGGCCAAACACTTCTATTTTTGTTTTATCAGACCAGCGGACATTTTGCCCAAAAAGTACGATCTTTGTCCCCATGTGAAGTTGCAAACCGTAGTCTGGCTTTTTTTTTGCCGTTGTTCTGGGATTGAGTTGCACTTTTCGCACCAAAGTACGTTCATCTCTAGTAGACAGAAGGTGTCTCCTTCCTGAGCGGTATGACGGCTGCGTGGTCCCATGGAGTTTATACTTGCACAATATTGTTTGTACAGATGAACGTGGTACCTTTAGGCGTTTGGAAATTGCTCCCAAGGATGAACCAGACTTGTGGAGGTCTACAATTTTTTTCTGAGGTCTTGGCTGATTTCTTTTGATTTTCCCATGATGTCAAGCAAAGAGGCACTGAGTTTGAAGGTAGGCCTTGAAATACATCCACAGGTACACCTCCAATTGCCTGAAATGATGTCAATTAGCCTATCAGAAGCTTCTAAAGCCATGACATAATTTTCTGGAATTTTCCAAGCTGTTTAAAGGCACAGTCAACTTAGTGTATGTGAACTTCTGACCCACTGGAAATGTGATGCTGTGAATTATAAGTGAAATAATCTGTCTGTAAACAATTGTTGGGAAAATCACTTGTGTCATGCACAAAGTAGATGTCCTAACCGACTTGCCAAAACTATAGTTTGTTTACAAGAAATTTGTGGAGTGGTTGAAAAACGAGTTTTAATGACTCCAACCTAAGTGCATGTAAGCTTCCGACTTCAACTGATATATATACAGTGGGGCAAAAAAGTATTTAGTCAGCCACCAATTGTGCAAGTTCTCCCACTTAAAAAGATGAGAGAGGCCTGTAATTTTCATCATAGGTACACTTCAACTATGACAGACAAAATGAGGAAAAATAATCCAGAAAATCACATTGTAGGATTTTTAATGAATTTATTTGCAAATTATGGTGGAAAATAAGTATTTGGTCAATAACAAAAGTTTATCTCAATACTTTGTTATATACCCTTTGTTGGCAATGACAGAGGTCAAACGTTTTCTGTAAGTCTTCACAAGGTTTTCACACACTGTTGCTGGTATTTTGGCCCATTCCTCCATGCAGATCCATACGCTCAGTGTGTCGTCGGGATCTCTGCTGAAAAGTTAGTTTCTGTTGGAGAGTTTCCGTCCTCTGTCTCTCTCGCTCTCTCTGTCGTGGTTAGAGTGGATAGTTCAGTGACATTCATTCATGTCGTTATGGATAGGTGTTTCGGCAGTTGTCGTTCTCTGCGTTCAATGATACCGAATTCCTAGCTGCAGACTAGTAATTAATATCAAAGACTTGTTCTTATTCTGTCGGTATCGATAGTCTAAGAGTTTAACCACGTGGGATGGTTAAAAGATTCAGCAGTCTGGTCTCAAACCTTGGCCCTCTCTTTATTCGAGGTAAGCTGGTCTGCAACCTTTGTCCTCTCGTGATTGAGAGAAACATGGTCTGGTGATAGAAAACCCAAGTGGGGGTTTTATTCGGAAGGGCAGAAAAGGGCCTGTCCCAGGATGCCCGACCATAACTCATGGGCGGGCCTTTGATTTAGTTAAACTCAAAAGGGAATTGGAGTTTCCTTCATTAAACAGTTCAAAATCATATTACACAATTTTACAAACAGTATCATCCTCACTCATTCATCTTATACAACGATTAGATGTAAACCTCATATCTGAGTCTATTATATAAACAGCGTTATGGTAATGTGGCAGCACCGTCTCCCATGAGCTTCCCCAAGTTGTAACAACGGACCAGTTCGTAGCTGGATTCTTCACCAATCTTTTTTACCTTCTCCGGAACATAAATGTTGTTCGGACCTCAAGTTCTGTGAGGTGGAAGAAATTCCTTTGTTCTCTATGAAACTTCACTCTAGCTCTATACTGTGGCCATGAGGAGATCATCTCCTCAGGAATTTACGACCTCTCTGACCACAGCAGCCTAGTTGTAGGAGGCAGGGAGAGGGGGATGGGGCTTGCTGTACCCAAAGAGGGCAACGTCATGACATAACTGTGACCTTAATTGCCTACCGTTTGTAAGCTGTTAGTGTCTTAACGACCGTTCCACAGGTGCATGTTCCTTAATTGTTTATGGTTCATTGAAGAAGCATGGGAAACAGTATTTAAACCCTTTACAATGAAGATCTGTGAAGTTATTTGGATTTTTATGAATTATCTTTGAAAGACAGGGTCCTGAAAAAGGGGCCTCGCGCGCTCTCTCTCTCTCTCTCTCTCTCGCTATATATATATAAATAATTTACATAGTTTCCAATGACAATAGTAGCTCTTTTTTAGGCTTGTATAAATTTAATTTAGATTTGAATATCATTTTGATTAACCACATGACTAATTTTGATATGAAGGCGTTATTATACATTAAATGAAACTGTTCTACGAAAATGTGCATTTGAAAACCATAACTGGCATGCAGATTGGTAGAAATGGTGAGATAAATTGCCATTCCACATGAGAAAGGTTGCCGACTCCTCGTTTAGCCTATTACCGGCAACTTCAGGAGAGTAATAGCAGAGTCTGCGAAAGCCAGCAGGAGCGGGAAGAGGAGGGTTGGTCAGGTTAAGGTTTTTATTTTCTGGTTATCTTGATCTCTGACCCACTCTTGAGTAATTTGTGCGTTATTTCATCAAACGGCATCAGACAAACATATAGTTTTATTAAAACAAATAGTGTGTGTGTGAAAATACACTTTTAAAAATGTCTACCAATCGATTGGTCGAAAGAACAGACTTCTTTCAGTCAACCATTTTTTGGGGGCGTTATACCGATTTTCATGCCATCATACCGTTCTTCTGCCAACTCGGGATTTACGGTATAGCACACAAGGGAGCGCTAAAACACAAAAAAATTATCCTATTGGACGTCTTATTACCAGAATGCTCAACATGGAGAGACTCACCGATAGATTTAGAACTCTATTGACTTTACAATGAACACATGATTAACTGCTGTTCTGGGGAACTACGGTGAGCTTCATAGTGAAAAATAATGTCAGACTAAATGAAGACCACTATCTGCTTTATCTCCTAGCATATTGCAAAAGTTGTCTGCAGATATTTAATTAAAAAGTAGCTACAAATATTCCAATGTATTCAAACATGTCAAATGGTTTCAGCGGTATATGAAAACCATCCCGTGGGTATTTCAAAATACCCCGGTATAAGATATATACGTATATACCTTATAGATCAATAAGAGTTCCAAACCTCTCTGCTAATAACGGCTAGTTTCCCCCCCCCCCCCCCCCCCCCCTCCCCACTCAGACCACTCCCAGACAGTACTAGTAAAATTCTTGCTTGAGATAGTTTTTTTGCTACATTTCTTGCCCATTTTAATGGCAGTCTATTGCAGTAAGGTACTTAATTGTTACCCAGAAATGATTTGATATAGGTATAAGAACAGCTGCATTGGGCCTGTAACAGCCTGTATTCAATTACTGCTTGCATAAGGTATGTTCTATCTCTGTATTGTTATTCATTCTTACTGATGTAATGAAATGATTCAAATGAATAAATATGCCCAGAATAATTTATTTTCAGTTAATGGCGGTTGCCATGTTTGAGTGGGATCTGGGGAGAGACAACAATGCAGCGAACTCAGCTGTAATGCGCCTGTGACACTCCTGGCTTAGACATGCATCAGGGCAGATAAAGTTACATAATAAATATTTCATGCCCCGTTGCCCAACCCATGTGAGAGCAGTCCCCTGGTCTGGGGCCAGTGGCCATTCTGCAGCACTGAGCATTCAGCCTACTCCTGAGCCTCGCTCATCTGACTCGACCAAGTTTAACTACTTGCCGTTTAACTACTACCGGGCTTGACTGGACCACACTGAACCTGACTGGACCACGCTGGACCACCATGAAGTAGGCCTACACTCTGCCACAGTGACTTAGCCATGCTGGAGCAGGGAAGTAGATGAGAAGTGGATTAAAAATACACTAGCCAGCCTCTCTTATGACAGCAGCTGTAGACACTGAGAGTCTCCCTCTCTTGGCCCCCTCATCTCTTCACCCCCCCTCTATCTCTCCCGCACTCTCTACTGTAGCTCTCTCAATATTCCTCTCCATAGCATCTCTCCATATCCCTCCCTCCCTTTCTCTTTCTCCTCTTCTCTTGCCTGTGCTCACTCTGCCTCTTTGCCATGCGCGAGGCATACACATGTAAGTTTAATCCGGGAGGGATGGGAGTCTGAATGAGAGGTTGCCCTCTGATTGACACACAGAGCTGCTGAGTATTCACACAACCAGGACAGCTGTTGCTGGGGACTTATTGTAAAGGAACAGAATTTTACCTCCTGGAATAGTTCATATCCTCCTGCCTCTGTCTCTTTGTGCTGATGTCTCCAGTCTCAGATCTTTGCAGCGCGAGGTGTTATCTGTAGCACTGAGCTCCAGATTAAAAGGAAATTGCAGGACGACTAAATCTGCCTGTCAGCCTCTGATTCCTACAGAAAGCGTAAGTGATACAGACGGATGAGTCGAGAATAAGCCAGTCGAGACTGCAAAGGGAGATTCATTAAACTGCTTGACTCTTCATGGGACGCTGTACTTTTTTTGGAGGGCGCGTCTTCGTCTGTTTTTGTGTGTGCCGGGACCGGGACGGTGTTCATGTGCCTGCAGTCTACAGCGGCCGGTTGTTGTTTTCTGTAGAAGACAGAGCACACAGGCTGAGGCAGTGTTGAAGCAGGACACCCTCTGTAGGAGACAACTCTCCTCGCTCCTCTCCTTTTCTCTGCTGACATAGCTGCCCACCCTGACACTGACAGCTGTGGGTGTTGGTGTGCTCTGTGCACAGATAGCTTGACCTGACCAAGAGACTGTCCAGACGTCTTGTCGAGGCATCTTGTCGTACAGACTGACCCACCACAAGCTCTAACCAGAGCACCTTAAGCCATTCCAGGTGGCTCCCAGTCCCAGCCAGGATGCAGGTGTCGTTAGTGTGTACGGATCACAATCGTGGAGGCGTGAGCCGCAGCACAGAGGAACGGCTCAACCACCGCCAGAATGCCAACAGCCCCAACACAGGCACCCGCAGCAAGTTCAGGGCTGTGGCCATGGTGGCCCGTAGCCTTGGACAGGTCACTGTCCAGAGCCAGCCCACGTCCAGCGACCAGAGCATACGCACCGGCATGAAGTATAGGTAGGACAGACTGCATGCCTTATAGGTAGGACAGACTGCATGCCTTATAGGTAGGACAGACTGCATGCCTTATAGGTAGGACAGACTGCATGCCTTATAGGTAGGACAGACTGCATGCCTTATAGGTAGGACAGACTGCATGCCTTATAGGTAGGACAGACTGCATGCCTTATAGGTAGGACAGACTGCATGCCTTATAGGTAGGACAGACTGCATGCCTTATAGGTAGGACAGACTGCATGCCTTATAGGTAGGACAGACTATATGAATTATAGGTAGGACAGACTGCAACGGCGTATAGGTAGGACCGACTATATGAAGTATACTGCAGGTAGGAAAGACTGTATGAATTATAGGTAGGACTAGGGTTGCAAAGGGAGGCTATATTATTTGAAACTTTAAGTTTACCAATAAACTACAAGAATTTTGGTATTTAATCTATCACCTCTAGTGGCCCTTTTGGGTACTTCAGATTATCACAAGTGTCTAATTATCTCTGGCCCTCAGTGTGGCCTTATCACATGTAAAATATGAAATAATTAAATAAGATTTTTAAATAAACAAATAGAATGACAAAGCTGTAAAACATTATCCTAAATATAAACCACAAACTTAGTGAATATCTTTGGTGTTCAATATGAGGGTTTCAGCATGAAATGTGTGTGTGTGTGTGTGTGTGTGTGTGTGTGTGTGTGTGTACACACTTGTATTTATTATACCTGAAAACTTAAATTAAATGCACTTTTTAATAGCCCGGCAATGGCATACATTTCTGAAAATAAATGCGCGCTTCAAATAATCATCTGGTCTAAATTAATTATTTACGAGATTACCATGAATTGTTTACGAGGTTTAATGTTTGATTTGTTACATTAAATAATTCAGTAATGAATCAGAAAAAATTAGGTCAATCATTTTTATCGCCAGTAAGAGACTGCTAGCTAATTGGCAAGCACAAAACAGTCAACAACTTCGGGAGAACAGGGCCTGGTTGCATAAAAGTTAATTTTCCCCTTAAAGTTTCCTTAACTTTAAGTCAGTTGCACTAAACATTTTAATGCGAATTTCCTTATATTAAATGAAAGTTAAGGGTGCCCATGAGGTCACTTAAAGCTTTTTGGGCAACCCGACCAAATGCACATAGATATGTAATTCTCATTGAAAGCAAGTCTAAGAAGCAGTAGTTCTGTTCTATGTGAGCTGTTTCTATGCTCCCTGTTCTTAATTTTCATTTTTGCGTCTTACTTTCGGTTTTGTACACCAGCTTCAAACAGCTGAAAATACTATATTTTTGGTTATAGAAAATATATTTCACAGCGGTTTAGATGGTACAATGATTCTCTACACCAGGCCTGGGCAATTCCAGTCCTCGGAGGCCTGATTGGTGTCACACGTTTCCCCCATCCCTAGCAAACACACCTGATTTAAACTAATTGCATTTTTAACTGAAGATCATGATTAGTTGATTATTGGAGTCAGGTGTTTTAGCTGGGGCTGGGGCAAAAGTGTGACACCAATCAGGGCCCCCCTGATTGGATAGTGCATTTTCATTCAGTATGGATATAAATCTAAACCGCTTTTGTGGAGGTGAATGTTGCTTTCCTCTGGTTTTGGTTTAAAAGGAAAACATCCACCAGCTAGCTAGCTACTTAGCTAAACAATGGAAAGTGCACAATCCATAGCTACAAAGCTAGCTAACTACCTACTCTAAGTTAGCATGACGTGCTGGAAAGTAATAGAAACAAGTTGAGTAAAAAATTACAAAAATAAATGCAATTTATTATCTTCTGAATCAATTTGTTTCTCCTGTTTTAAATGTAAAAGTTATATCTTGTGTTCTACCAAAATAAATGCGATCTCTGACAAATGTTCAGTCTGAATCAGGTCGTCTCCATGGTAACCATAGATTCTTTCTGCGGTATATACCTTCAAACTACCGTAAAGCCCTTAAATTATGCCATTACCTAAAGAAATGTTAAAGAATACAACACCTTTAAACAACAACCTTTAAACAATTCCCTTAGGTAAGGGAAAATGATTCCTTAAGGGAAACGTTTAAGATGTTTTATGAAACCGGGCCCAGACCCCTAGAAATCGGCAGTGGCGAAATTAGCTGGCGAAAGTAAGATTGCTGAAAATACACAGTCAAAGAGGAGAATAATTATTTTGTCAAGGAAAAGTTTTACATGAAATATTTTTATAGAGCCATACTAAGCCAAAATAACCATGACACATTGTTGAAATGATAACACAGTGTGGGAAATGAAGAAATGTATTAAACAATTAACTATACAAATGAGCAAAAGCTATGTGCATTAAGGAAATAAACATCTGGCTAAAATAGAAGCCTGTCTTTAATAAGCGCCTGTTGTGTTGAGTGAATTAAGCAAATTAATGCCCGGGCTATTAATTGAAGTTTTATGGTATGTCAATATATATTTGTTGTCATTGTTTTGGCGTCAAACTGGTGCCAGTTGTGGAAAAAGTCAATAGTTGGGAGAGTTAGAGTTAATTGAAAATAATGCCATCGTTGATTTTAGATGCTTTTATCATTAATTTGGCTTTTTACTGTTGAACATTTACATTTATATTTAAGTCATTTAGCTTGAACCATATGGTTTATCTACTAGAAACTCATGGACAATAAGGACACAGATATAAATCATGAGGTAGTCACCTGAAATGCCTTTCCAACAGTCTTGAAGGAGTTCCCACATATGCTGAGCACTTATTGGCTGCTTTTCCTTCACTCTGTGGTCCAACTCATCCCAACCCATCTCAATTGGGTTGAGGTCAGGTGATTGTGGAGGCCAGGTCATCTGATGCAGCACACCATCACTCTCCTTATTGGTCAAATAGCCCTTACACAGCCTGGAGGTGTGTTTTGGGTCATTGTCCTGTTGAAAAACAAAGTAGTCCCACTAAGTGCAAACCAGATGGGATGGTGTATCGCTGCAGAATGCTGTGGTAACCATGCTGGTTAAGTGTGCTTTGAATTCTAAATAAATCACAGACAGTATCACCAACAAAGCACCCCCACACCATCACACCTCCTCCTCCATGCTTCACTGTGGGAACCACACATGCAGAGATAATCCGTTCACCAACTCTTCGTCTCACAAAGTCACAGCAGTGGGAACCAAAAATCTCAAATTTGGACTCATCAGACCACAGGACAGATTTCCACCGGTCTAATGTCCATTGCTCATGTTTCTTGGCCCAAGCAGGTCTCTTCTTATTATTGGTGTCCTTTAGTAGTGGTTTCTTTGCAGCAATTCAACCATTAAGGCCTGATTCACGCAGTCTCAGTTGATGTCTGTTACTTGAACTCTGAAGTATTTATTTGGGTTGCAATCTGAGGTGCAGTTAATTGCCTGAGGTTGGTAACTCTAATTGACTTATCCTCTGCAGCAGAGGTAACTCTGGGTCTTCCTTTCCTCTGGCGGTCCTCATGAGAGCCAGTTTCATCATAGCGCTTGATGGTTTTTGCGACAGCATTTGAAGAAACTTTCAAAGTTCTTGAAATGTTCCAGATTGACTGACCTTCATGTCTTAAAGTGATGATGGACTGTCATTTCGCTTTGCTTATTTGAACTGTTCTTACCATAATATGGACTTGGTCTTTTACCAAGTAGGGCTATCTTCTGTATACCCAACCCTACCTTGTCACAACATAGGCTCAAATGCATTAAGAAGGAAAGAAATTCCACAAATGAACTTTTAACAAGGCACACCTGTTAATTGAAATGCATTCCAGGTGACTACCTCATGAAGCTGGTTGAGAGAATGCCAAGCGTGCGCAAAGCTGTCATCAAGGCAAAGGGTGGCTACTTTGAAGAATCTCAAATATAACATTTTGATTTATCAACTTTTTGGGTTATTACATGATTCCATATGTGTTATTTCATAGTGTTGATGTCTTAACTATTATTCTACAATATAGAAAATAGTAAAAAATAAAGACAAACCTTTGAATGAGTAGGTGTGTCAAATGTTTGACTGGTACTGTATATGAATACATTCTTTACAAGTTATTTAAGTATAAATTACCAAGTTACGATAGATTGACAGATTTTCTGTTAACTACCAAAACTTACTAAAGATTCCGGTAAATTTGGGAAATTACCGGTAGCTTTGCAACCCTAGGAAGGACAGACCATAGACCACAGGTGTCAAACTAATTCCACGGAGGGCCAAGTGTCTTGATTTATGAATTAGTCACTAATTAGTAACTAACTCCCCACACCTGGTTGTCTACTTCTTAATTTAAATGAAAAAACAAAAACCTGCAAACACTATGCCCTCCATGGATTGAGTCTGACACCCCTGCCATAGGCACAGACCATAGTCACTGTAGACCTGATACAGAGAATGTGGGTAATGACATTAGGATAGACTTAATTACTGGTGTCCAACTAGACTCTTGGGCGTAAGTACAGTATGGAAGATCAAAACCTGGATATCTGATGGTGATTTAACGAAAATGGGGCTATGGTATATAGATAATATATGTTTACTGGTATCAGATTGCATACAGGAAGAAGCAGGGTTTCATGCTGAGTTTTTCTTCCCCCCTTGACTGCTCCTTAGCTTTTGCATAATTATTAATAGATTACATGCCATCCTCTAAATGTTGTATGTATATGATTGATGTGAATTGGAATTGCTAAGACATTTGAATTGATGGATATGCATAACACAGCACAAATCATTCATATTGTTATGTTTCTGGTCTGTTCTGTATTTGGCAGTGAGCAGTATATGAAAATCAGGCTTGTTGGTACAATTATTCCTCAAACAGCTCCTTACTCTAAAATGTCATGTGCTGCCTTCTAAAGCTTTAATAGTTTGGGATTGATGGTAGTTGTTCTCTTCATTTTCCCCTGGCAACCTATATTAATAATTATTCTGTGCACAGTGGACTGCAGCCTCCAGGGTAGCATCACCAGCAACTCTCTGTTCTAGTGGTTTGAATAAGATGTAAAAATATTTTCAACTTATCAACTGACACCTACACTCCATTAGTTCTGTTCTATGTTAGGCTGCATTTAAGACTCAAAAAGGAAGCTGAGCTGTGTTTCTATTATAACAGAACAGAGCCACAAATGGACCTATTTAGTTAAAATGTCTACTGTGTTTAAATAAATAGACTTCACATTTTAAAGGTGGCATTTACTTGCATAAACACATGGCAAATGGTTTGTGTGAGGTGAATAATTAAAGTCATTACAGCTTCTTCATATAGGCTGACAGTACTTGGAAAGCTAGGGGGGGTGGTTGTCAAATGAAATGCCTTAAACCCACAGTCTAGGCTAAATGTCTATTGCTTCCTTTAGTTAAATTGATCTGGGATTGATCTGTATTGCCAGTGAAAGAGCATCCCTTTTGCATTGCTGCAGCACTCAGATAAACTGCAGATGTTTGCAGGTACAGGAGGAGTCTTTGTTAAGCTCAGTGTTTCAAGATATTCTTATTTACCAATCCTCAACTTCCACTCTAGCTGCTTTTGAATATCAGTCCACTGTTTAGCAATTGCTTTCACTGCAATTAAGATGGGAGGGTGCACTGAAAACTTATATGAACGGGCCAGATGTTGAATGGACCCGATTTTCAAAGTCTGAATGTGCAGGAGCAGCGCTCTTATCTGATATGCTGGCGGCTGCTTAGTCATGTCGACCAACACCATGATAAATCGGGTTGTAAGGCCAAGTCAAAAACTTGATTTTCCTGTGTTTTATAAATATATCCACACTGAGGTTGGAATAATAATGTGCAGTTGTGAAAATTATGCTAATTCCCTTTTAGTGTAAGAGCTATTTTGGTGGGATGGAGTTTTGGCCTTCCATGGTGACATCACCATGCAGTAAATTAGTTAATAGACCAATAAGAAAGAGTTCCAAACCTCTGCCAATAACAGCTAATTTTCTGTTTTCCCCTCCCTACTCAGACCACTCCCAGACAGTCCTAGCTAAATTCTTGCTTGAGAAATTGCCCTTCTAAGAAGCAATTTTTTGTTTGTTTCAAATGAAATGGTCAAAAATAATAACAGTAAGGTAATTGTTACCCAGAATTGATTTGATACTGAGATTTTTTTTTTTAAATGGCTGCATTGGACCTTTGATGATATTGAATGAGTGGACATGAGCTCAGCTCAAGGCAATTTTTTTTCGTGTGCTTGTGTGAGCACGTGTTGAGCATTTCCCGGCTGTGAACATGTTTTTGATTTGTGTGTGTGTGTGTGTGTGTGTAGCGTAGCGTTAGCCCTGTGCCCGGGAGGGTGCAGGCTGGGCTACTCTGTGCTCTTGTCAGTGTGCATTTCCCTGACGTGCCCCTTGACAAACTCTCCAGTGCTACAGAGCAGAGAACTGGGCCACTACACTCCCATTTCAGCACAGGACCCAATGTACATGGGAGACCCCTCGCTCTGTGTTACAACATAGAATGGCAGGCGTATGGGTCAAACTGCAGCTAATTTCAATTCCGTTTTATTTGAATTTTTCTTCTGCATAATCATCTCACAGTGGATCAAACAGAGCCTCACTCCTAAAAGAAACACAAGCTTTCCAAGCATAATGAAATTCTGTTTATACTCATTAAGCGCAGAACCCATGGAGTCAGTCTGTAGTCCTCTCTAGTGGGTATTTCTCTAGAGTTGAATGTGTAATGTGGGGGGACAGACAGGTGTGCTGATGGAGAACCAGGCCAGGTGAAATTAAACCATAAAGATGGAGGAAGAACAGCTTTATACCATTGTCCAGCTAACCTGTGCTTGACCTTGACCAGGAAGTCCCCAGGAGAAATTTAGGAAAAACCTTGGAGATATTGCTGCCTGCTCATTATGACTGGAGAAGGATGTTCGACTTGGCCTCACATGCCTATAGACCTCCTAGCTATGGCCGTGGTACACTGGCCGTAGGCTTTTCTTTTTTTTGTCTGCCTGCACATGATAGAACTTTCCATGTTCAGTTGAGGGTAGAGGATATCATGTCCATGACTTCATATTGAATTCAATGTTATTTGCATGGGTGATTCCCCTGATCCACCTCTACGCAGACGACACCATTCTGTATACATCTGGCCCTTCTTTGAAAACTGTGTTAACTAACCTCCAAACAAGCTTCAACGCCATACAACACTCATTCCGTGGCCTCCAACTGCTCTTAATTGCTAGTAAAATCAAATGCATGCTTTTCAACCATTCGCTGCCCGCACCCGCCAGACTAGCATCACTACACTGGACGGTTCTGACCTAGAATATGTGAACTACAAATATCTAGGTGTCTGGCTAGACTGTAAACTCTCCTTCCAGACTCATATTTGTTACGCACTCCTCTGAGAAGAGGGAACGCAACACCCTGCTGCAACTCAACTCCCCGTGAAGCAAAAGAGGTATGAACTGTAGGTGCGAGAAAGGACGACAAAGGCAGAATTTACCGTTTACTAGGATTTATTTCCTACACGGTAATATGGGGAAAAGGGGCTGGACGGAACCAAAGCAAAGAAAGTAAATATCAAAGCTCCCCCTCTCCTATATAACCTGCCTACCCACTTAACTTACCTATCTTAGCACCACCTGGTGCCCTAACCAAAATACAGGGGGTGGTCCGCCCAGGTCTTACCTAGTGTGCCTAGACATTGAATATACTACGGGTATATGTATGCCCGCGGGCCTCTTGCCTAAGCACTCCCAAAGTGCCTTCCCCTTCCCCCCTGGGAACAAATGAAACAGAATAACAAACAATCCACTTCACAACAAAATTGAGAAAACTAACTCAGGTCACTAAAGAAGCTCTGACCAAGCAACAAACACAGAACATATCAAAGCTGCTACCAACAACAACTAACCCAGTACATACCACACTTTCTGTTAAACAACCAACACTATATCACAATCTAATTCTCCAGCAAGGATCTCAGCCTGCCTATCATCTATCTCTCTCTCTAATGATCTCTCCAAAATATTCAATCTCCCCATCCTGAACTGAACACTGGCTTTTATATCTTCAGGTGGCAATAGTAATTAAAGTCAGCTGCTTCTTGACGAGGGGGCAGGGTCAGCTCTCCAATCATCAATTAGCCATTGAGTCGACCAATCAGCTGGTTGGGGAGAACTCAGGAAGCTATCTGTAGGAACACACACACTCAAATACAAAAGCTACAACACAGAAACTGGGGAACGTAACAATATTAAACATCTCCAATCCAAAATCAAATCTAGAATCGGCTTTCTATTTCGCAACAAAGCCTCCTTCACTCACGCCGCCAAACTTACCCTAGTAAAACTGACTATCCTACCGATCCTCGACTTCGGCGATGTCATCTACAAAATAGCTTCCAATACTCTACTCAGCAAACTGGATGCAGTCTATCACAGTGCCATCCGTTTTGTTACCAAAGCCCCTTATACCACCCACCACTGCGACCTGTATGCTCTAGACGGCTGGCCCTCGCTACATATTCATCGCCAGACCCACTGGCTCCAGGTCATCTATAAGTTTATGCTAGGTAAAGCTCCGCCTCATCTCAGCTCACTGGTCACGATAACAACACCCACCCGTAGCACGCGCTCCAGCAGGTATATCTCACTGGTCATCCCCAAAGCCAACACCTCCTTTGGCCGCCTTTCCTTCCAGTTCTCTGCTGCCAGTGACTGGAACGAATTGCAAAAATTGCTGAAGCTGGAGACTTATATTTCCCTCACTAACTTTAAACATCAGCTATCTGAGCTGCTAACTGATCGCTGCAGCTGTACATAGTCCATCTGTAAATAGCCCACCTAATCTACCTACCTCATCCCCATATTGTTTTTATTGTTTTTCTGCTCTTTTGCACACCTGTATCTATACTTGCACATCATCATCTGCTCATTTATCACTCCAGTGATAACTCCAGTGACAATGAGTTTGTCACCTAAACAATCTGCTAAATTGTAATTACTTCACTACTATGGCCTATTTATTGCCTACCTCCTCACGACATTTGCACACACTGTATATATACTTTCTTTCTTTTCTATTGTGTTATTGCCTGTACGCTTGTTTATTTCATGTGTAACTCTGTTGTCGTTTGCGTCGCACGGCTTTGCTTTATCTTGGCCAGGTCGCAGTTGTAAATGAGAACTTGTTTTCAATTAGCCTACCTGGTTAAATAAAGGTGAAATTAAAATAAAAAAAATGCCGTAATCTGAAGATAACAGATCCATCCCTGGGGGCAGCAGGTTGTTCACTTGAGGTTGACCTCCCCATAGAAATGGAATGAATAAGTCAATGATGGCATAATGGGTGAACTAGCAGCTATTTTGAGTATACCCATGTCAGGAAGTAAAAGAAGGAAGTGTACCCTTCAATCTGTTCTGTGATTTGATGAGTCAACTCAAGACATTTCCAAAACTTAATTACATTGCATGAGCCACGTGAGTTAAAATCATTTTAATTAACATTCCAAAATACCATGGACGTTATTGTGTCACAATACCAGGTGAGGATGATGTCTCCCATGTAACGCACAGCATGGAGATTGCCTGCAATGACGACAAACTCAGTCCGATGATGCTGTGACACACCGCCCCAGATCATGACGGACCCTGCACCTCAAAATTGATCCTGCTCCAGAGTACAGGCCTCGGTGTAACACTCATTCCTTTGACGATAAACACGAATCCGACCATCACCCTTGGTGAGACAAAACCGCGACTCGTCAGTGAAGAGCACTTTTTGCCAGTCCTGTCTGGTCCAGCGACGGTGGGTTTGTGCCCATAGGTGACGTTGTTGCCGGTGATGTCTGGTGAGGACCTGCCTTATACAACAGGCCTACAAGCCCTCAGTCCAGCCACTCTCAGCCTATTGCGGACAGTCTGAGCACTGATGGAGGGATTGTGCGTTCCTGGTGTAACTCGGGCAGTTATTGTTGCCATCCTGTACCTGTCCCGCAGGTGTGATGTTCGGATGTACCGATCCTGTGCAGGTGTTGTTACACGTGGTCTGCCACTGCGAGGACGATCAGCTGTCCGTCCTGTCTCCCTGTAGCGCTGTCTTAGGCATCTCACAGTACGGACATTGCAATTTATTGCCCTGGCCACAACTGCAGTCCTCATGCCTCCTTGCAGCATGCCTAAGGCACGTTCACACAGATGACCAGGGACCCTGGGCATCTTTCTTTTTGTGTTTTTCAGAATCAGTAGAAAGGCCTCTTTAGTGTCCTGAGTTTTCATAACTGTGACCTTAATTGCCTACCGTCTGTAAGCTGTTGGTGTCTAAACGACCGTTCCACAGGTGCATGTTCATTTTTTATGGTTCATTGAACAAGCATGGGAAACAGTGTTTAAACCCTTTACAATGAATATCTGTGAAGTTATTTGGATTTTTACGAATTATCTTTGAAAGACAGGGTCCTGAAAAGGGGACGTTTCTTTTTTTGATGAGTTTGTCACCTAGCTAGCTAGAGGGAGTATTCAGCATTGAGTGTGTGAACTGGCGTTGTTAGCATCTCTGCCTTTTAGTTTCATATGGATTGATTTGAGATGGGTACAGCCAGCAAGCAGACGCTAGCTAGCTAACTTTCATGCACATTTCGTACTTCATAAATACTGATTCTACTGGCACAGAACACCTTAGCTAAATGTAGAATTAGCTAGTGAAGACTTGCTCTTGGGAAAAAGTCAATATTAGCTAAAGGTTTAAGGTTTTTGGTAAGATTAACTCAGACTCTTTTGAGGATGAACGGTGGTTCAGTGGATGATGTCACCTTTGGTAACATTTTCGAATGTTAAGACCGCATATTGTTGGCAAACTTTATTTTTTAGCTATCCCATGAGTGTTTGCGAGTTATCAGACAGATCTGATCTGACGTGATACAATGGAGTGTACCCATGAGTTTATCAGTCAAATTGCCATGGTTAGATGCTTCCAAGCCTATTCTATTTCTATGGACCTCCCTCTCCTCCCCTGCCCACAAGACCAAGCAAAGCATCCAAGTGCAACAATGTTCACCAAAGTCTGAGCTTCTCCCTTATGTATGACATGACTGGTTAATATCTCCACTCCCCACCCCTCTGTTTCTCTCTCTTTTCTCAGCCCAGCTTCATCTGTTTCTCTCTATTTCTCAGCCCAGCTTCATCTGTTTCTCTTTTCCCAGCCCAGCTTCATCTGTTTCTCTCTCTTTTCTCAGCCCAGCTTCATTTGTTTCTCTCTTTTCCCAGCCCAGCTTCATTTGTTTCTCTCTTTTCCCAGCCCAGCTTCATCTGTTTCTCTCTCTTTTCTCAGCCCAGCTTCATCTGTTTCTCTCTTTTCTCAGCCCAGCTTAATTTGTTTCTCTCTCTCTCTCCTCTGGCCATCATCCCCTGGAGGCTGGGCTTAGAACAGCCCAATGAACAGCAAAAAGGCTGGTACTGAATATCCACAGCCAGACAATGGACCGTTCATTATGTGTTTAAACTCTTGAGTTGACTTTAAGTGGAGGTTATTTGAAGCTGTTTTCTGAAATACAATAAGGCATTTGTGACTTGGGTTTGGATAGGCAAGCAGTAGTAGAGGTTTGTTCCTGGTTTTACATCTTTTACTGCAGTGGCCGTGTAAATGTGAGGAGGAGCTGACTCTCTTTACCCTGCAGGATATAGTTAAAGAGTAATTGGCTGCCAGGAATTAGGACTGCTGACGGGCTCTGGACACCCAGTGTTATAGTTGTAAAGTTGAAACTGAATCAGTGCCCAGTATAACTAACGGGCAGAGTCTGTGTGTGAACTAAGCAGATGGTGTTTAAATCAAACTGCTGTGTTCCGGTTGTGAGCTAGCTATCAGATTTTGAGACGCAACACCACCCTGCTCCCACCTACCTATAAAACTGATTCAGCAGTCCATCTGCATTGGCTGTCTTACTTTAAAGTCTTGTCGTTTTTAGACTGTACCTGAGCAGATGCCAGTGTGATATTTGTGACAAAAGGAGTGGGTGTGTGTGATTTGGGTGTCCTAACATAAGGACTTCATATTGCACACAGAGGCTCTCCATGGGCTTTACTCCTACTTCAAATCTGTCTCTTTAGAGAGGAACACAGAGCAGGATACTTAGGCCTATTGTACTGTAGCCACTCTACTCCAGTACAAACACTGATAGGACTGTACACTGCAGCAGCCTCAGCTACATACATAGCCACTTACTGTAAACACTAGCCTATCTTTAGCCTCTCTGGGATATGTGGGACGCTACAGCCAGTGAAATTGCAGGGCGCCAAATTCAAAACAACAGAAATCCCAAAATTAAAATTCCTCAAACATACAAGTATTATACACCATTTTAAAGATAAACTTCTTGTAAATCCAGCCACAGTGTCCGATTTCAAATAGGCTTTACGGCGAAAGCACACCAAACAATTATGTTAGGTCAGCACCTAGTCACAGAAAACCATACAGCCATTTTCCAGCCAAGAAGAGGGCTCACAAAAGTCAGAAATAGCGATTAAATTCATCACTAACCTTTGATGATAATCAGATGGCACTCACAGGACTTCATGTTACACAATAAATGTGTGTTTTGTTGGCTAAAGTTAACCTTTATGTCTAAAATCCTCATTTCAAATTGGTGTGTTATGTTCAGAAATGCATTGTCTCAAACAAACATCCAGTGAAAGTGCAGAGAGCCACATCAAACTACAGAAATACTCATAATAAACATTGATAAAAGATACAAGTGTTATGCATGGAATTATAGATAAACTTCTCCTTAATGCAACCGCTGTGTCAGATTTCAAAAAGGCTTTACGGCGAAAGCACACCGTGCGATTATGTTTGGTCAGCGCCAAGTCACAGAAAAACATACAGCCATTTTCCAAAGAAGGAGAGGTGTCACAAAACTCAGAAATAGCGTTATAAATATTCACTAACACCTTTGATGATCTTCATCGGAATGCACTCCCAGGAATCCCAGTTCCACAATAAATGTTTGTTTTGTTCGATAAAGTCCATTTATGTCCAAATACCTACTTTTTGTTTGCGCGTTTAGCCCAGTAATCCAAATGCTCAATGCGCGATCGCTTAGTTCAGACGAAAAGTTAAAAAAGTTATATTACAGTTCGTAGAAACATGTCAAACGATGTATAGAATCAATCTTTAGGACGTTTTTATCATAAATCTTCAATAATGTTTCAACCGGACAATTCCTTTGTCTTTAGAAAGGAAAAGGAACGCAGCTACCTCTCACGGGCGCCCGCCTGACTGAGCTCATGGCATTCTGCCAGACACCTAACTCAAACAGCTCTTATTCTCTCCCCCTTCACAGTAGAAGCCTGAAACAAGGTTCTAAAGACTGTTGACATCTAGTGGAAGCCTTAGGAAGTGCAATATGACCCCATAGACACTGTATATTCGATAGGCAATGACTTGGAAAAACTACAAACCTCAGATTTCCCACTTCCTGGTTGGATTCTTTCTCAGGTTTTTGCCTGCCATATGAGTTCTGTTATACTCACAGACATCATTCAAACAGTTTTATAAACGTCAGAGTGTTTTCTATCCAAATCGACTAATTATATGCATATTCTAGCTTTTGGGCCTGAGTAGCAGGCAGTTTACTCTGGGCACCTTATTATCCAAGCTACTCAATACTGCCCCCCAGTCCCAAAGAAGTTAATGCACAAGAAAATAACACTTGGCATCTGTTTGCTAGGGGCATGTTACGGTGAATTGCCAAACCGTAGAGTAGTCAATTTATTGATGTGTGTGTGTCTCTCTATATGCATAGAGTTTGTGTCTGAGTAAGTGCACTGTGTGGATGTGTGTGAGAGATGTGCACTGATGGGAGCATGTTTAGGTGAATGGGGAGTGAGCTGTTTTCTCCTTGCCTGACTGATACAGTTTAATTAGAGCCTGTGCTGCTCTGAGCTGAGCTGCGTGTTTCTGCGTTAGCAGCACTCTGCTCTCATCTCATCCTCTCTCTAAGCGTGTTATTGTATTTCTTAAACACACTGGAAATAGATGTATTAATCCATCCTGCTATGTGCTGCAAGGAATAGACATTTAGCTTTCATATCCGTCAGCAAATAGTGTCTTTCACATGCCAATCGCCTTTTCGCTTTCAAATATGTTTGGAGACATTTATGTTGACTATTTGCATCATGTTTCTTAGGCTACATCCCACTAAAGCACATCTGTATATGTGTCAGTATCTAAGCTGATGAAGAAAACAAAGATAGAATTATGTCATGTTTTCCACATTGTGTGACTAAACTGTTTAGAAAGACCATCTATGTTGGATGATGTTATATAAATTATTAGTGACATTTTAATATTTTTTGAGGATAGTGTGTCAATTATGTTGACAATCATTTTGTGTTACTCTCTGTAACATGCCTTTAAACCATCCATGTGACATGATTAGTGTTAAATTAATTGGTGCAGAATGGTTTAATAATATAGCATACCATGGGGAGTTACTTAGAGGCTTTATTTAATCACGGGAAACGGAACGTAAAGGACAATGGACTGTAAATAGCACATTAAAGGCCCAGTGCAGTAAAAATTATGGTTTTGTATCATATTGTACAACATCTGATTTAACTTACACTGTAAAAGTGTGCAACATGTTTGTGTTATTTCCTGATAGTTGCTGGTTGAAAAGACAATATACATAGGACGTTCTAATCCGCAGGTTTTGCATGGGTGGAAATTTGGCTTGCCGGGTAACATCACCAGGCTGTTTAAGTTAATATACGGTAGGGCTGGGCGGTATACTGTACTTCATTGGGTTTTACTTCACCTCCTGTAACGGTATTTCAATGTTTGGTTCGTTAAATGTGATGCACAACTCCAGCACGTGTAATGTCTGTTTTTATAGTTTACTCTGTTTGCTACTTGAGTCGTCTTTCTCCCTCCTGCTGCATGCCACTTCTCACACCAAGCCATGTCCCTTGTCACTCAAATAAAGAGCAGAATACGCTTGACCACAGTCACTAGCACTTTCTTTCCGTTCACATTGCAGTCTGCATGGTCAGATACAAGATGTTGGTGACAATGATGCTGCTTTCTATAAGCGTCCTATAATTATACTATTAGTTTGTTTATCTTACTGTCTGCAAACTACTGTCTACCTCCCAAGAGTTTTTAGCAGTTATCGTGACTGCTGTATGGACTGAGTATACAAAACACCTGCTCTTTCCATGACATTGACTGACCAAGTGAATCCAGGTGAAAGCTATTATCCTTTATTGATGTCACTTGTTATTAAATCCAATTCAATCAGTGTAGATGGGGGGGGAGGGGGCAGGTTAAAGAAGGTTTTTAATCCTTGAGACAATTGAGACATAAATTCTGTATGTATGCCATTCAGAGGGTAAGACAGAAGATTAAAGTGCCTTTGAACGGGGTATGGTAGTAGATGCCAAGTGCACCGGTTTGTGTCAAGAACTGCAACACTGCTACTGTAGGTTTGTCAGTGTGCATCAAGAACGGTCCACCACCCAAAGAACATCCAGCCAGTTTGACACAACTGTGGGAAGCATTGGATTCAACATTGGCCAACATCCCTGTGGAACGCTTTCGACACCTTGTAGAGTCCATGCCTTGACGAATTGAGGCTGTCCTGAGGGATAAAAGGGGAGGGTGCAACTCAATATTAGGAAGGTGTTCCTAATGTTTGGTATATTCCACTCCAGGACAAGAAAAACAACAAGCTGGCACTTAACGAACTGTACGAGGCTATAAACAAGCAGGAAACCATGATTTTAATTCTGCGTCATTAAGACACGTGATGCCCAACTTCCACTAGGGGCTATAGTCTTAGACCACTGTTACTCTACCCTCAAGCATACAAGGCCCTCCCTCGTCAAACCCTTCGGCAAATCATATCATGATTCTATACTCCTGCTTCCGGTCAACAAGCAGAAGATCAAACAGGAAGTAACCGTGACACACTCCGTAGAGAAATGGTTCTCCATACTGGAGGCTATGCTACAGGACTGCTTTGCTAACGCTGACTGGAATATGTACCAGGACTCCGCTGATACAGTAGCATCGACAGGCTAATCACCTCCACCGGCTTCATTAGGAAATGCATTGCCAACATTGTCCCCACAGTAAAGGTTTGCTGCTTCCCCAATCAAAAGCCCTGTATTAACACTGAGATTGGTGCTAAGCTAAAGGACAGGGCTGCCGCATTCAACCCTGAGCCTACGACTGAAGACACAAACAAGTTCAAGAAGTCCCACTAGGACCTCCACAGAGCCATCAAACAAGCAAAAGGACAATCTAGGAACAAGGTGGAATCCTATTACACAGCCTCCGAGTGGCAGGAGCTACAGTCCATTACGGACTCCAAAGGAAGACACAGCTCTGATCTTCCCAACGATGCCTCCCTACAAGAAGAACTCATTGCATTTTATGCATGCTAAGACAAAAACAACACCGAACCGTGCATGAGGGCCCCCCGCCGACCCAGGGATCTGGGTTGTCTCACTCTCCAAGGCCGACGAAAGGTTTTTAATCAGGTCAGCACTCGCTAGGCCGCAGGGACGGACGGTATTCCAAGGTGCGTTCTCAGAGTATGTGCCAAACAGCTGGCATGCATATTCACAGTCATTTTTAACCTGTCCCTGTCTAACTCCCACATGTCTCAAGCTGACCACCATTCCTGTTCCCAAGAACTCTAAGGCTACCTGCCACAATGACTACCTTGCTTTGAAAGGCTTGTTATGGCACACATCAACTCCATAATCCCAGACAACCTAGACCAGGGATGGGCAACTGGCGGCCCTTGCCCCCCCCCCCCCCCCCCCCCCCCCCCTTTTTTTAAAGGCCTTCAAATCAATTCCCCTCCCCAAAAAAAATATATCCAAGAAAGGAGAGTGATGGAGTGCTACATCAGATGACCTGGCCTCCACATACACCCATCCTCAACCCAATTGAGATGGTTTGGGATGAGTGGGACCGCAGAGTGAAGGAAATGCAGCCAACAAGTTCTCAGCATATGTGGGAACTCCTTCAAGACTGTTGGAAAAGCATTCCTGCTGTAGCTGGTTGAGATAATGCCAAGAGTGTGCAAAGCTGTCATCAAGGCAAAGGGTGGCTACTTTGAAGAATCTCAAATATAAAATATATTTTGATATAACACTTTTTAGGTTACTACATGATTCCATATGTGTTATTTCATAGTTTAGATGTCTTCACTATTATCCTACAATGTAGGAAAATAGTAAAAATATGGAAAAACCCTTGAATGAGTAGGCGTGTCCACTTTTGACTGGTTATATGTGTGTGTGTAAAATTTTATTTATTTTAACTCAGTCGGGGTCTCAACTTACTGTTGAAATTATTTGATATTGAGATAAAAACTGCATTGGGCCTTTAAAGTATACAGTATATAAGATGATGCATGGTTATCCGTGTTATGAATATTTTAGTTCTACTCTACTGTAAATAGTGTCATATGGCACTAAATGATGCAGTGTGGTCATGATCTGTGCTCTAGTGAGTAAGCTTTTCTGCACCAGTTTTCTTTAGCGTATACAGTTAATGCCATGGATGATCCACCCCTCTCCTGCCTAGGGAAACTGATCCATTTCCACCCCTATGGGCACCTGAACTCAGCCTCTTGAAGTGCCCAGCCCCAGGCAAAGGACAGATCCAGCCTCGGGAATGGAAAGCCTTCTGTGCCTGCAATCTGTTCATTTCCATGTACATTTACCCATCACTACTACATCAGGACGATAGAGACGGGGGCGTATAGGTTTGCATTCAGACCCAGGGTGCATTCTCAGGTAGTGTGCTGCTGCTGCTTTTAGGCTTGATGTAGGTGGTGTACTCAATGCTCATACAGGCTGAATTGATATTACATAAACACACATACAGTACAAGTCAAAAGTTTGGACACACCTACTCATTCAAGGGTTTTTCTTTATTTTACTATTTTCTACATTGTAGAATAATAGTGAAGACATCACAACTATGAAATAACACATATGGAAACATGTAGTAACCAAAAAAGTCACACACAAAAAAAGGTCAACAAATCAAAATAGATCTTATTTGAGATTCTTCAAAGTAGCCACTTTTTGCCTTGGATGACAGCTTTGCCCACTAATGGCATTCTCTCAACCAGCTTCACCTGGAATGCTTTTCAATTAACAGGTGTGCCTTATTAAAAGTTCATTTGTGGAATTTCTTTCCTTAATGCATTTGAGCCAGTCAGTTGTGTTGTGACAAGGAAGGGGTGGTATACAGAAGATGGCCCTATTTGGTAAAAGACCAAGTCCATATTATGGCAAGAACAGCTCAAATAAGCAAAGAGAAACGATAGAGGAGACTGCGTGAATCAGGCCTTCATGGTCAAATTTCTGCAAAGAAACCACTACTAAAGGAAACCAATAAGAATAAGATACTTGTTTGGGCCAAGAGACACGAGTAATGAACATTAGACCGGTGGAAATCTGTCCTTTGGTCTGATGAGTCCAAATGTGAGATTTTTGGTTCCAACCACCGTGTCTTTGTGAGACACCGAGTAGATGAACGGATGATCTCCACATGTGTGGTTCCCACCATTAAGCATGGAGGAGGAGGTGTGGGGGTGCTTTGCTGGTGACACTGTCGGTGATTTATTTAGAATTCAAGGCACATTTAACCAGCATGGCTGCCACAACATTCTGCAGCGATACTCCATCCCATCTGGTTTGCGCTTGGTGTGACTATCATTTGTTTTTAAACAGGACAATGACCCAACACACCTCCAGGCTGTGTAAAGGCTATTTTACCAAGAAGGAGCGTGATGGTGTGCTGGATCAGATGACCTGGCCTCCACAATCACCTGACCTCAACCCAATTGAGATGGTATGGGATGAGTTGGACCGCAGAGTGAAGGAAAAGCAGCCAACAAGTGCTGAGCATATGTGGAAACTCCTTCAAGACTGTTGGAAAAGCTGGTTGAGAGAATGCCAAGCGTGCGCAAAGCTATCAAAGGGAAAGGGTGGCTACATTGAATAATCTAAAATATCTTTTGATTTGTTTAACACTTTTTTTTGGTTGCTACATAATTCCGTATGTGTTATTTCATAGTTTTGATGTCTTCACTATTATTATACAATGTAGAAAATAGTCAAAATAAAAACCCTTGAATGAGTAGGTGTCAAATCTTTTCTGGTACTGTGTGTATATATCCTATCTACAGTGCCTTGCGAAAGTATTCACCCCCGTGGCATTTTTCCTATTTTGTTGCCTTACAACCTGGAATTCAAATAGATTTGGGGGGGGTTGTATCATATGCTTTACACAACATGCCTACCACTTTGAAGATGCAAAATATTTCTTGTTTGTTTCACAATAAAAAATAAGACAAAAAAAACTGAACTTGAGCGTGCTTAACTATTCACCCCCCAAAGTCATAACTTCAATTACAGCAATTACAGCAGCAAGTCTCTTGGGATATGTCTCTATAAGCTTGGCACATCTAGACACTGGAATGTTTGCCCATTCTTCAAGGCAAAACTGCTCCAGCTCCTTCAAGTTGGATGGGTTCCTGCTGGTGTACAGCAATCTTTAAATCATACCACATATTCTCAATTGGATTGAGGTCTGGGCTTTGACGAGGCCATTCCAAGACATTTAAATGTTTCCCGTTAAACCACTCGAGTGTTGCTTTAGCAGTATGCTTAGGGTCATTGTCCTGCTGGAAGGTGAACCTCTGTCCCAGTCTCAAATCTCTGGAAGAGTGAAACAGGTTTCTCTCAAGAATGTCCCTGTATTTTTTGCCATCCATCGTTCCTTCAATTCTGACCAGTTTCCCAGTCCCTGCCAATGAAAAACATCCCCACAGCAGGATGCTGCCACTACCATGCTTCACTGTGGGATGGTGTTCTCGGGGTTTGTGCCAGACATAGCGTTTTCCTTGATGGCCAAAAAGCTCAATTTTAGTCTCATATGACCAGAGTACCTTCTTCCTTATGTTTGGGGAGTCTCGCACATGCCTTTTGGCAAACACCAAACATGTTTGCTTATTTTTTTTCTTGAAGCATTGGCGCTTTTTCTGGCCACTCTTCTTTAAAGCCCACCTCTGTGGAGTGTACGGCTTAAAGTGGTCCTATGGACAGATACTCCAATTTCCGCTGTTAGGGTTATCTTTGGTCTCTTTGTTGTCTCTCTGATTAATGCCCTCCTTGCCAGGTCTGTGAGTTTTGGTGGGTGGCCCTCTATTGGCAGGCTTGTTATGGTGCCATATTCTTTCCATTTTTTTTATAATGGATTTAATGGTGCTCCATGGGATGTTTCGGATATTTTTTTATAACCCAACTCTGATCTGTACTTCTCCACAACTTTGTCCCTGACCTGTTGGTGAGCTCCTAGGTCTTCATGGTCCGCTTGCTTGGTGGTGCCCCTTGCTTAGTGGTGTTAGAGACTCTGTGGCCATTCAGAACAGGTGTATATGTACTGAGATCATGTGACACTTAGATTGCACACAGGTGAACTTTATTTAATCAATTATGTGACTTCTGAAGGTAATTGGTTGCACCAGATCTTATTAAGGGGCTTCATAGCAAAGGGGGTGAATACATATGCACGCACCACTTTTCCGTTTTTTTATTTTTTGAAACAACTTATTTTTTTCCATTTCACTTTACCAGTGTGGACTATTTTGTATGTCCATTACATGAAATCCAAATAAAAATAAATTACAGGTTGTAATGCAACAAAATAGGAAAAACACTGAATACTTTTGCAAGGCACTGTTACTCCTCCTAATATTGTACAATCTGTGTGTTGCTTCATTGGCCTGGGCTATTATTTGTTTGAATTCAAGACTTGATTGATCTCAGTTTGTCAGTGTCAGAGTAGCTACTCATTTCATTCTTTTGTGTGGTATTACAAATGATTCAGCTAATGTCTTCTGTCATGTAAATGACATAGAATTGCATGAAATGCATTTTTTAAAAGGCCGATTCTTGAGGGAATGCCCTGATTATTATAAAAAAAATTAAATCTGTAGAAATCCTAAAAAAGCTTTTGCTCAACTTTTTTTTTTTTTTTTTTTTTTTTTTTTTTTTTTACAATGCACCGGGGCTTATGATTTCTTAATCCGGGCCCTGCATGAGGCCACTAGTACAAATGGCCCAGAGGCTCTGACTTGTCTCATTTACAGCCAGTTAAATAACTCTCACACAGTCAGTGGTCATTGATTCCACTCAATGTGTTGAGGCTGCTCATGCTCCTGACTGTAGTGTAATGCAGTGTGCGTCGGTAGTCCATAATTGAAGAGGGTAAGAGATGTAGGTGACCTTACTCTTCCGGTCTGTGTCCAGGGAGGCGTAGCAGCAAACTGACCCCAGATCAAACCAGCCTGCTACAGTATTGCTACCAGATTCCTGCAGGGGAGGGCATAGAGGTGAATGATAGCCCAGGGCCAACATGCAGTATCAACAGCCAGCCTGATAAAATATTTTGCACTACACAGAACTGATAAAGGGATGTATCGTCTAGGTGAACCATGACAGAGACCAGACTGGGTGTCTGATCTGTCGGTTACTTTTTGTGAAGGACCTAACTCAAATAAACACCTGTCCTGCACTTGTAGTTGAACAATACTGTGATTCTGGAATAACAATTTATGGCGATTTGTTGTGACTGTAGTCCAGAAGCATGCTTCCCAATTTATCTGGGCTAACAGCTTTACTGTATGTCTCATTTCTGAGCAGGTTGCACGGAGTGTGTGTGAAGGCCATGTGCACCGTTCTTTTAATCTTATTAAGCATTTGCGTTTTGATGTATAATACCTCAAGCCATGACAACAGTCCTCACCCAATCGTTTCATCGACCTGATTCAGTGTCTACAGATGAAAAACAACAAATTGGCTACTGTACATACAGTAGAGTATATATATATATATATATATACACAAATAATAATAAAAACAATTATATAAAAGATTCAAAAAAGTTCAAGTTCTTCCACACCAATCTTGACAAACCATTTCTGTATGTACCTCGCTTTTTGCATGGAGGCATTGTCATACTGAAACAGGAAAGGGCCTTCCCCAAACTGTTAACAAAAAGTTAGAAGCACAGAATGTCATTGTATGCTGTAGCGTTAGGATTTCCCTTCACTGAAACTAATGGGCCTAGCCCGAACCATGAAAAACAGCCCCAGACCATTATTCCTCCTCCACCACCAAACTTTATGTATGGGCAGGTAGGCTGCTCGGCCATGGAAACACATTTCATGAAGCTCCTGACGTTGTTTCCAGGCAGTTTGGAACTTTGTAGTGAGTGTTGCAACCAAGGAAATATGATTATCTACGCGCTTCAGCACTCGGCGGTCCCGTTCTGTGAGCTTGTGTGGCCTACCACTTCGCTGCTGAGCTGTTGCTCCTAGACGTTTCCACTTCAATGACAGCACTTACAGTTGACCAGGGCAGCTCCAGCAGTGCAGAAATTTGACTGACTTACTTGTTGGAAAGGTGGCATCCTATGACGGTGCCATGTTGAAAGTCACTGAGCTCTTCTGTAAGGCCATTCTACTGACAATGTTTGTCTATGGAGATTGCATGGCTGTGTGCTTGATTTTATACACCTGACAGCAACATATGTGGCTGAAATAGCCAAATCCACTCATTTGAAGGGTTGTCCACATAAATAGATACACAAAAGTTTCTTTATCTTTATCACAGGTATTCGTGCCTGAATTTACAATTAGTTAGTGTAGTTAGCCTCGTTAGACACAAACGTTAGCTAGCAAACAATCTGATACATCATCGCTAACTTGTACATCGTTAATGTTCCCCTGAGTTATACTGCTTTCATCACCTGTATGTCTTCATCTGTCAATTTTTTTTCTTAATTTAGCAAACTTATCGGTGGCACCTTTTGCCAATTTCCTGTTCCATCTTCCCGCCATTGTTTTGAAAAGGCAATTTCCATTTTTAGTTGCTGGAAAAATCCAGAAGTTGCCTTTCATAAGGTAGACCAGCCAATGGACCAGACTGTGTGTCTGTGTACTGTATTGCACCAAATATTATTGTGTATACTTACAAGATGCTGGAGTCTCTGCACTAACAATGGGAATCAATGGCTGCAAAGGCAGAAGGCAGGCGGGAGGAAGCGGGAACATTCTAGCCAATGAGATGGCAGATTCGGATGTGAACAACAGACACAACTACGGTATAAAATCTATTTTTGCAAAGTTGGCGCTATGTCACGCACGTCCACTTATATTAGTACATTTGTCACAACCTTAGCGTTACGAAACTTCTATTCGATTATATAGGCCACACGTAGCAAGTTAGCAGTTACATTTAATTTTGGACCAAATTCGATACTCTCATTGACCTCCGTACAAAAAATCCCCACGTCCATGCTTTATTTTCACACAGGTCAGAGTCGGCCTTCTCGCTTCGCCTCTTCCTCTCTTAGTGCACTGGACTTGCAGATAACACATGGTAAGATATCATGAAAGAGACCCTAAAGGACCCGACATTTGAGGAGAGAATCTTCTTGATCTGGACTGCATATGCTTGTTAAGAGCTGAAATTATGGTGCTGGTTTATTTTGAATCTCAGTCCACATGTAAAGTGGGCTTTTTGGATCCCCTGGCTTTTTCAGAGCAACATCAATGGATTGTTTTGTTCTTATCACCACAGCAATGTAGAAAACCTACATGGCTTCACAAGACACCCACACACTCATAATCCTACACACACACACTCATAATCCTACACACACACACACACACAGCCATGGCTACACTCTCATACATAAACACAGTAAGTGTGAAAATGTATATTCCAATAACCACATGCACACAATCATACTCCTACAAAATTAGACAGACCCCCCACATATACCTACACACTGTTCCTCCCACAACAGCCATTACATCATTCCATATCCCACACATCTTACTTACCTCCAGCAGAAGGCAACTCGAGGTTCTCTGCTCACGGTTTTTAGTTGGTATGGTTCATTGTGTTTTGAGATAAGGTCACCGGCTTTAAGGATCTCATATTTGGATTGGATTCTTCGTATTGAGAGTTTAGGAAGGAAGGGACAAGGTACATTGTGTACCCCATAGAAATACATTTAAATGGTTCTACTTATTTCTGTGGTGTACCCGTTATGACAAGTGCAGCATTTAAGGTTGTAGCCTAGCGCCGCCTCAAATCATCCTCTGTGGTTCACTGTTCTGTGTTGCCCTGACAATGTTTTTGAAGTTATTGGCCATGACAAAGCTGCCCTGGTGAAATTATATTAGCCTGTTAAATGCACCGCACAGAAAGCTATGCAACCTTGAGGCTTTCGATCTTTTGAATACTGCCTAAATTAATAATTGAATGTGCTTGAAATGTTGATGGAGAAAAGAAATATGCTTTTGGTGCCCCTAAATTTCTAACACTAGAATAAGCCTGTTACCTACTGCAGGTTTTCCCAGTGTATTCTCTTTCTTTTACCTGTGACTTTTTAGACTGAAAGGTAAAAGAGAACTTAACCAAACCTGTGTATGTCTGTCAGCGGTGGAGTCTGTGTCTGAGCTGCGATTTTTCTAGGGACTGGGAATTGCTATAGGGATCTGTGTTCCTGGTGGGCATCTGTGAGCCTGCTCCCATCCATCTGCATCCAGAGTACAGAGAGACAAAATGTTTTTTCGTGAGCTGTCATGGTTGTCAACTGCCATAGTTGTTACAACCTCCCAGTAGTCTGTGTCAGTGGAGACACAGATACATTCATTGTCATGAAGCATGGAACTACTTTAAACAAAGCTTGACTATATAAAACACCTACAGCACTAAAAAGCACAGCGCCAGTATCAACACCATATTAAGGATAATGTTTTCTCTGTATTCTGACAGAAACCTTGGGAAGTCTGGCCTGAGGGTGTCCTGCCTTGGACTAGGTGAGTGTGAGAGGGGGTGGGGGGGTGGCGGAGGGGATAGGAGACAAAAATGTGTTAGAGGTGACCCAGACTGCTGTTGTTTTCACTAGAAATACACAAAGTGTACCACAGAGGGAATTTATTTCACACCAAATAATTTTCCTAGCAGATATCTTGGAGAGTGAAGATATGCCAGAAATGCCAGCTGAGACCTCCATCTGTTGACTAACACTGTTATGGCAAACTCTGCCAAAGCCTCATCTCTTCTAACTATAATTAAAAAGCTACAGTAATCAGTGTGTGGCGTCACTGCCTCTTCAACACTGCTCTCTCTATGTATCTCTAGTCTGATAGACTACTAACACAGTCTCCCTGTCGTCTCTCTGTAGGAACATGGGTGACGTTCGGAGGGCAGATAACGGATGAGGTGAGAGCAGATGGATTGTGTTTTTTCTGTTATTCTATCAGTCAGTCACTCTCCAGTTTCACAACTATCTACATGCTTCTATAGTCCACTGCTTACACTCTAAACATATTGACACATAGAGAGCCAGAGAAGCAACACGCGTGCCATAGCACGGAAGGTTACAACCCCATGCGGTTACAACCCCATACATGCAGACCGGGTTTTAATAGTTGAAAACACTTAAGCACCGATCAGTGATCTCTCGACCACCTCCCTTCCTCTTTCTTTCCTCTCCCTCGCTCCACTCTCCGGCCAACAGATGGCGGAGCAGCTGTTGTGTCTAGCCTACGAGAACGGCATCAATCTGTTTGACACAGCAGAGGTCTACGCCGCAGGGAAGTGAGTATCATCCAGACTGTCCACATCACATCTTCATGCAGACATCACTTAGATATCAATGACTGCTGAATCACAGGATCATAACACACAAAGCCACATAGCCAAGCAAAGCATAGGCTAACACATGTACTTTAGTGTGTTTGAATGAGCGCTGACCTAACAGGTGGCAATGAATGTATGAGTGTGTTAATTAATGAGATGGGGGACTCATCTAAATTATATGGTGTAGACTCACATTTAGTACCAATAAAGCTGGTGCTGGTCTCCAGTTCTTTCAGTGTGGTCGTGATGTTTTAGCCTACAGCACGCTGAGGGAGTCTCCCAGGCCATCACACATCTTTAGAGATCTCATTCAATTTGATTAAACCTCTGGTTCGGTGGATCTGAGGCCCAGAGGCTCAGATGAAACGCTCACTGATGCACTTACCATGAGTCTGTGCGCCTCTGCGGCCTCCCGCGTAGGTAGTTAGCAGGCATGTTTGCAAATACAAGGCCATACAATTTAATCCACACGTGCCTTGGACAAGGCTGCAAAACCGTTTACATAAACATGAGTGATTAATTGCTCTGTAGCCTTGAGCTCCAGACCTGGGGGTAGAAACACCTCATCATACTGAGTTCTAGTGGTATTTTTGATGAGAGGTCAAGGGTCGATTATTCATGATGGCTTGAATACCAGTAAAGTGATACCGAACAGTGATATTTTGCCAACTCTAACCTTTGTAGGGCTTCATAACATCTCCTCAGACAGCTGTATACACCGTCCTGAATTAATGGATCTTTGTTGTGAGTAAGGATGAACTCCTTTCCAACAATACCTCAGATTAACAGACTCTAACTCTTCTCTAAATCCTCCCCAAGGAAATACTGGTCTCATTGTGTTAATATTATGTAAAAGACTGAAGAAAGAAAATAACAAATTGTTGATGGCTTTATCATTTTGAATTAGAGCTGAGTGTTCAACTGAAATGTCGGTTATTTTTTTGTTCATTGACCAACGTCGGATCAATTATTTTAATTCCATTGTTTGTTGCGCACATTGCGCTGCAGTTTCTCTAGAGATAAATCAGATCGCACTCGAACTGTGTGATGTATTTGGGAGTTGTAGTTTCCAGCAGGCCAGTGTTCTACATAGTTTAGCGCAGAAAATGTGATAATTAACTACCATAATCTATTGCGCGCCTACTTGTCCGTTCTGTGTTTCTTTGACTCGGATACATAGAGAGCAGTTGCTTCGCAAGGAATTTTTACCAGAAAATACATTATCTAAGTTATTGATAGTTGGTATTCAGCAGTTATAAATGTATGCCTTATTTACTTCGAAGAACTACTAAAATAGCGTATTTTGTCAGACACCATAGGCAGTAGCTCTACAGAGATGAGATGGTGACTTGGAATGAAGTAATAGTCATCAAATGAAACAAATGTAATATACACAACAACTGACATATTGTATTAAAGTAAAGTAATGTGAATAAATTATGGTTAATAAGTGAGCAGTAATGGGCAGTCACTACCATCATAAGACGTGTATTAATTGTTTTATTCTGTGTTACAGCATTCAACCCACATAATGCATAGTGCATTTCATGTTTTTTTTTAATTATCGAAACTGAAATTGAAAATTGTGAATACTTTTTAATAATCTAGCCGAAACAGACCCAACCTCAAAAAGCGCTAATCACTCAGCACTATTTTGAATATTTACCAACATGTGGCTTCTGTAGCTGAGCTGTGGAAAGGAGACGACATATCAAACTGCAACATAAGGTAATGGTGGCAAACTTGTAGGACAAGGGAAATAAAGTTGACCTTTACCATCATTCCACACAATGGTGACATTAGAACTGGCAGATCAACAGAGTGACAGATCTGTGTGCCATGCAAATGGACCTGACAGTCTGTCAGAACCATGCATGTCTTCTTGGGTGCTAATCCTGACAGCCTATAGCCTACTGCAAACTGCAGCACTGAGAGGCTTTACACGAGGTGCAGCACACAAACCAGAAGAGAGGGACATTAATGCAGACAGCGGAGCACATATCTACCATGTTTCACACGGTCTCTGTGAAGCACCAGCTCTGGTAATATGAGCACCTCGTCAGTCAAATTCAGTAAAGTGGACTGAGTCTAGATATGGGTATAATTATGTGTTAGTGGCCTCACTGTTGATGTTGCCACAAAGTCAACATTTTGGTTTTGTAGAGTGGATAGAGAGCGGGAGAGAGCCTCCCAACTACAGCCCCGCTACAGCTAAAGGCCTGGTTCTGTGGTTTAGTACGTGTGTGTTTGTTCCCTGGCACTATGACCAAGTCACTGAAACATATTGACAGGGAAACACTGTACAGTACATCGACTGACAGCTAGCGTATTGACCAACACACGCTTACAAACACACTGTAGTGTAGGTGTACACCCATTAGCTTTAACAACCCACTTCTTCACACCAATGTTCCCTAAAAAAAAAATCAGCACTGAGCTAATTTCAGGTCTGCTAAATTCTGTGCAACTTCTAGTGCGTTTACTGTGATCACTGAGGCTGTACCTGCTTTAACTTCTTATGGCTGCAATCTCGTTAACGGGATGATATGACAACAGCCAGTGAAAGTGCAGGGCGCCAAATTCAAACAACAGAAATCTCATAATTCAAATTCCTCAAACATACATGTATCTTATACCATTTTAAAGGTAATCTTGTTGTTAATCCAACCAATGTGTCCGATTTCAAATAGGCTTTACAGCGAAAGCACCACAAACGATTATGTTAGGTCACCGCAAAATCACAGAAAAGCACAGCTATTTTTCCAGCCAAAGACAGGAGTCACAAAAAGCAGAAATAGAGAAAATGAATCACTAACCTTTGATCTTCATCAGATGACACTCATAGGACTTCATGTTACACAATACATATATGTTTTGTTCGATTAAGTTCATATTTATATCCAAAAACCTCAGTTTACATTGGCGCCATGTTCAGAAATGCCTCCAAAATATCCGGAGAAATTGCAGAGAGCCACGTCAAATAACATAAATACTCATCATAAACTTTGATGAAAGATACATGTTTTACATAGAATTAAAGATACACTTGTTCTTGATGCAACCGCTGTGTCAGATTTCAAAAATCTTTACGGCAAAAGCACAATATTCAATAATCTGAGAACAGCGTTCAGCCACAAAAGGAAGCCATACAGTTACCCGCCAAATTGTGCAGTCAACAAAACTCATAAAAAGCATTATAAATCTTCACTTACCTTTGCTGATCTTCGTCGGAATGCACTCCCAGGACTCCCACTTCCACAAGAAATGTTAGTTTTGTTCGGTAATGTCCATCATTTATGTCCAAGTAGCTACTTTTGTTAGCGCGTTTAGTACACAAATCCAAAAGCTTGTACAGGTCCCGCATAACGTCGGACGAAAACTTAAAAAAGTTATATTACAGGTCGAATAAACTTGTCAAACTAAGTATAGAATCAATCTTCAGGATGTTGTTATCATAAATATTCAATAACGTTCCAACCGGAGAATTCCTTTGTGTCTATAGAAGTAATGGAACACAAGTCGATATCATGTGGAATGTGCGTGACCAGGACTTGGCTCTCTGCCAGACCACTGACTCATTCAGCTCTTATTCAGCCCCACATCACAGTAGAAGCTTCATTCGAGGTTCTACAGACTGTTGACATCTAGTGGAAGCCGTAGGCAGTGCAAACAGATCCATATCCTACTGTGTTTTCAATAGGCGATGAGTTGAAAATCGACCAACCTCAGATTTCTCACTTTCTGGTTGGATTTCTTCTCAGGTTTTTGCCTGCCATATGAGTTCTGTTATACTCACAGACATAATTCAAACAGTTTTAGAAACTTCAGAGGGTTTTCTATCCAATACTAATAATAATATGCATATATTAGCAACTATGACTGAGGAGCAGGCCGTTTACGCTGGGCACCTCTGTGCACCTTTCATCCAAGCTACTCAATACTGCCCCTGCAGCCATAAGAAGTTAATTTACAGGTTTAACAGTGGCCAAGTAGGCTACTGTGGCTATTTGATCATAATGTAGGCCTACCAGAGTGGCTTACCATCAAAAACAATGGAGAAATGCATCCCATAACATTTTAACATGGACATCTCTATTCCATCATTCAGCCTACAGTAGCAGACACTGTGTTGTGTTCAATGCAGGCCAACATTCCATGAGACTTGGTGGAAAAAAAGAAGAAAAAAACATGCAGCGCTTGACATTAACCTGTTTATCCACTTTTCCTTCAGACAAGGAGGTGACTGGAAATGTTGTGGTGTTTGCAAGAAATCAATTCACAAAATAAAATGCGGTGTTATTCCCATACCATTATTACAGAGAATCAGACAGGTTATGCTACTCTCTGCCTATTGGCTACTTAGCTTATTCAAGCCTGTCTCAAAATACAACACTGTGAATGCCAGCAGCATACCACCCTGCATACCACTGCTGGCTTGCTTCTGAAGCTAAGCAGGGTTGGTCCTGGTCAGTCCCTGGATGGGAGACCAGATGCTGCTGGAAGTGGTATTGGAGGGCCAGTAGGAGGCACTCTTTCCTCTGGTCTAAAAAAATATCCCAATGTCCCAGGGCAGTGCCCTGTCCTGTGTAGGGTGCTGTCTTTCGGATGGGACGCTAAACGGGTGTCCTGACTCTCTGAGGTCATTAAAGATCCCATGGCACTTATCATAAGAGTAGAGGTGTTAACCCCGGTGTCCTGGCTAAATTCCCAATCTGGCCCTCAAGCCATCACAGTCATCTAATAATCCCCAGTTTACAATTGGCTCATTCATCCCCCTCCTCTCCACTGTAACTATTCCCCAGGTCGTTGCTGTAAATGAGAATGTGTTCTCAGTCAACTTACCTGGTAAAATAAAAAATAAAAAACTGCCCCTTTACCTGACTTGCTTTTCAAAAATATCTAGAAATGTACATGTTTTGTGCTCTTGTAGGAAGCAATCACTCCCTTATTGATGACTACAAATGATCTATAACTGGGCTAATAACTCACTAACAAGCAAAGAATATGAACAAAATGTGCACACGTGACTACATGCAGCTCTTGCTTTGATCTCAAAACATCCGCATCTACTCACGACTGCTCATGCAGTAAACACAGTCCAGTTCAAAGTAAATGGCACAGATCCATATATGGCAATGGTCTATTTGCATATAGGTCTACTGCAGCTCTGATTGTTTATGCTGCACCGGTCTATGTAGAGTACGAGCTGAGTAGTGCATGTCAATGCAAAAGAATCCTACTCCGATGCATTCTGCCTACAACAAAATCTCTTGCGTAGTTTGTTTTGTTTCGGTATGTTGCAAAGTGGCTAATATCGTGTTGATTCGATCACAATTGCCACAGTAAAGGCAAACTCTACAACAGTGGTCACCAACCTTTTCTGAGTCAAGATCACTTTGAGTCAAAATTCAAGCCGAGATCTACCGCTCAGATTTTTTTTTAACATGACTTAAAAAACATAAGCCTATGGAACATTAACCAATTAAAAACAGTACTGTAGCAATGTACGTTATCACCGCATATTGGCTTTGCTTGAATTGCCCTGTCAATGCATTGTTGTTCAGGCCATTTAAAAATATATATATTTCAAAACTTGAAGTAGGCTATATGATCACACCGGTAATAGATCCGTTGTTGTATTACTTGTGACGCACAGCTGAGTGAGCATACATTTACATATATATTTTTTTTGTGGGCTTATTGTGCCTGCATCTGATGGTCAGTCTCAGATGTGGGAGAGAGCATTAGACTGAGGGTCCGCATCTCAACATCCCTCCGCTCTCCCTTTCCTCCACTGACACTGACCAAAAAGTGACTTCCAGATGATGGCGAAACTCAAGTTACACCGCATTATTTCTGCATCGTGCACAAATTAATGTTACTCCTATGAACAGAGAAAGTGAAATATTCCTCGATATTAAAAAAGACCCAAGCCGCTAATAATAACAACTGAAGCCTATAGATACACTTTCCTACTCATTCATTACTGATGCACTGCTTGTTGTAGCTCTGAGTAGAAATAGGAAGAACTCGCATTTTATGGCTTGTAAAAGTGTTGAATACAAAGTGTTGACAATGCTGAGTAAGAACTTAAACATGAACTCACTCATAAAGTTGACAGTTTCTCTCTCTAGTCATGGTTTTAAACTTTTCTGTAGCTTTCTTTTATGCCTGCTACGTTACTGCAAAAACGGTCATCTGCGCCATCTGATTGGCCAGCGGTAGGCCTATAGTGCACTTGATTTGCTCTCTGGGCCCGCCGGGAAGTCAGTTTGTACCTTCAGACACATGAAATGGTTCAAAATGTCAACAGATGATCTACCCAGCGCGCAGGGCAGCTGAATCAGGTGCGCCAACAGCCTGAGACTAATATATATATTTTCTTTAAATAGGAACACAAGGCTTTGTTGTTGGGTTTTAAACAGAAATGTTTGGCGATCGACTAGGAATGACTTGGACATTGACCAGTCGATCGTGATTAACCCGTTGGTGACCACTGCTCTATAATGTATTTTTATTTATTTTTTTGCCCTGTACCCCGTTACCCCGTTCTCCCTAATTTTGTGGTATCCGATTGGTAGTTAGTCTTGTCTCATCGCTGCAAAACCCGTACGGACCAGCCGCACCAATGTGTCGGAGGAAACACAGTGCACCTGGCGACCGTGTCAGCGTGTACTGCGCCCGGCGCCCCACAGGAGTCGCTAGTGCGCGATGGGACAAGGACATCCCTGCTGGCCAAACCCTCCCCTAACCCGGACGACGCTGGGCCAATTGTGCGCCGCCCCATGGGTCTCTCGGTCGCGGCCGGCTGCGACAGAGCCTAGATTCTAACCCAGAATCTCTAGTGGCACAACTAGCACTGCGATGCAGTGCCTTAGACCACTGAGCCACTCGGGAGGCCTGAAAGTTGAGTGAAGTTCAATCTCGTTCTTCTCTGTGGGCTGATATTTTTGCACGGCAGTCCCGGGGAGCAGCGTGGCAGTCTCGGTGCTACTGAGCGTGCGCACAGCTTAGAGGGAGCATTGATGGCATTAGCCTTCTAGAAATTGCCCTCCCTCTCCCTCTCCGCTCCCTCGGCTCAAACCAGCAGGCTGCGCACACAGGCAGAGAGAGGTCTGATGGGGAGGGGGAGAGAGGGATAAGGGAAAGAGAAGCAGAGAGAGGGGAAGAGGCAGAGAGGGGGAGCTCAGCCACTTTGTGCTTGCCATATAGTACACAGAATTCACATTACAGGAAAACATGGCATTTGTTAGCCTTGTAGACCGGCGCTCCCTTCCTCCCTCCCAGTGACAGGAGTCATCCCAGCCCTAATGGAGGCCACGTTGGGCCTAATTGGCACCCCCACTGCTGCTAATGACTGATTGACATGGAGCCTGTTTACACACCAGCCATACCAGCCAGTTCACTGAGTTTAACTCCACACGCTGCAGGAGGGCTTTGTTATAAGTCTATAGAGACACTGGGAAGGGTTGTTAAGAGTTACCACCACACTTTGTGATATCTTCTTTTTCAAAGGCTGTTCTGTTTTCTTTTGCAACATGTTATGTGTAGTTGTTAGTTGACCATGCCCATTATCTGATCTCTCTCTGCCTCTCTCTCTCTCAGGGCTGAGGTTGTGCTGGGGAACGTCATAAAGAAGAAAGGATGGAGGTAGGTTCGTACGGAGGTTACTCTCATAATGAGCCATGTTTCATTTCTGCGCCGTCCCTCTCCTGATAACTGCTCTACCTTATTGGAAGGGAAGTGAGCAGTGTGGTGTACTCCACTGTGCACTGGCAGGCAGGCAGAGAGAGATAAAAGATCAGGCAGGCAGGCAGCAGAGCCATGGCCGTGCTCCTGCTCTTGTGTCCCTCAAAGCTACTGAATAATGGAATGAAAGCGTCTCCTTTACCCAATTTTTTACCTCATCAACCCGTGTGTGTGTGTGCACGCTGTACTGTACTGCACTGTACTGGTTTGACCCCCGGGCCAGGCCAGGTCAAGCCAACTGCCCCATGGCAGTGTTGTACCTCCTTTGTGTGTGTGCAGTATGTGGGTACCTAAAGGGTGTGTTGCGCTTAGTCATCCTGCCAATCATAACATCTAAGGCTCATGGCACGAAAACCATCACCTCCAGATTCCACCACACTATTTCCAGCCCGGCCCTCTGCCCTTGCTCTGATGTCAACCAGAGAACCTTGGAACACCCTCGCTCTGATGTCAACCAGAGAACCTTGGAACACCCTCTCTGTGATGTCAACCAGAGAACCTTGGAACACCCTCTCTGTGATGTCAACCAGAGAACCTTGGAACACCCTCGCTCTGATGTCAACCAGAGAACCTTGGAACACCCTCTCTGTGATGTCAACCAGAGAACCTTGGAACACCCTCTCTGTGATGTCAACCAGAGAACCTTGGAACACCCTCTCTGTGATGTCAACCAGAGAACCTTGGAACACCCTCTCTGTGATGTCAACCAGAGAACCTTGGAACACCCTCTCTGTGATGTCAACCAGAGAACCTTGGAACACCCTCTCTGTGATGTCAACCAGAGAACCTTGGAACACCCTCTCTGTGATGTCAACCAGAGAACCTTGGAACACCCTCTCTGTGATGTCAACCAGAGAACCTTGGAACACCCTCTCTGTGATGTCAACCAGAGAACCTTGGAACACCCTCTCTGTGATGTCAACCAGAGAACCTTGGAACACCCTCTCTGTGCTTCATTGTCTATATATGTTCTGTGTGGTCTCACATGTAATGTGTTTTCTCCCCATTCTCATGTAGACGTTCCAGTCTGGTAATCACAACAAAGATCTTCTGGGGTGGAAAGTAAGTCTCTTCTCTGGTTGTGTGTCTGAATGAGAAATATGGTGCTCTTTGTAATGTGTCTGGGGCTGAGAGTGATTGGCACTGTAATAGAGTATATGTAATGCCATGCAGAGAGTTTCTCCCTCCCAGTGGCCCTCTGGTTAATGTGATTATGTGTAATCCATGCTGTTGTTATAATTAAGCAATAAGGCCTGACTGGGTGTGTTATATTGGTCATATACCACAAACCCCTGAGGTGCCTTATTGCTATTATAAACTGGTTACCAAAGTAATTACAGCAGTAAAAAGACATGGTTTGTCATACCCGTGGTATACGGTCTGATATATCACGGCTGTCGGCCAATCAGCATTTAGGGCTCGAACCACCCAGTTTATAATGGGCTTTTAGTCAAGCTGAAATGTATATATTGGGATGTTACTGTGATGGACTGAATGATATGATGAAAAGAAAAGAAAGCCTTGCTGTGGCTCTCTGCTGTAATTCAACTGATTCTGGAATATGTTTTTGATCCATAGAGCAGAGACTGAAAGAGGGTTGTCCCGAAAACACATTATAGAAGGTAAGTAAGCTCATCCTGTCCTTGATCAAGGGCAGAATGAGAAATTAAATGCTGACATTGCATCAGACAACATCCTGATTAGTCATTTTGGCTCCAGGGAGAAGAGACTCCAATTTGATAATTGTGGACTCTCTTGGGGGTTAGGAGTCTTGCTGAGAAAGATCCTAGTTCCTCTTTTCTCTGAAAAATAACACCTTATTAGAATCACATTATTTGAAAATTCTACCTGCAATATTGAGCACTACCTCGCAATTAGAGCCCGGGGGGGGGGGGCAAAAGGGAATCTCATGTTTATCTGAACACTTGCAGCCATTCTCACGATGCCATTCATGTCACAATGTAATAAAGCAACATTTAAGGCATATTTCTTTGACAATTGCTCTTTTGATTGGCAATTTATGATAATTCATTGTGGGAAAATAGTCAACAATTATTTCCCCAGCGTAAAACAGTATATCAGCAGATATATCGGTATTGTTAAGTTTTGTCCCCCCAAATGTTTTTATTGGCATCAGACCCAAAAAAACATCAGTTGGGCTGTACTCGCAATAGTACACTCAATAAGATATGACTGCAACCATGTCCCTGAACAATAATAGTGTGTGTAACTGTGGCTGTGATGCATGTGGTTGTAGGGTTAAAGGCCTCACTGGAGAGACTGCAGCTAGAGTATGTGGACGTGGTGTTTGCAAACAGACCGGACCCCAACACTCCCATGGAAGGTAAGGAGGAACATCTTGGTCCGCCTCTGTCACTGGCTTCTGCTGTCTGCCTCTTCTCTATTCCCCTGCTGGGTTCTCTCCATCCCATGAGCTTCTCTGACATGCCTATGTCCATTCTAACTCACTAGGCTATATGTTTCTATGTAGTGCATGAAACTATGTCCTCATTTCACCCCATCCTTCCCTACTGGCTTGCTTCCCAATGCCCTGGGGAATGTTAAATATGAGTGAAAACTGCTGGAGCAAAAAATAACACTTTTTTTATTTATTTTTTATTTTTATAATATATGTTTTATTGTCACATGCTGTACACCGGATAGGTGCAGTGAAATGTGTTGTTTTACAACACATTGTTTTAAAACCCGAACTGCACGATCCTATAGAATGTTGGAGAGAAGTTTGCAGAAGACCTTTAAATGACAGAGTATTCTGTGTGTTCTCCCATTGTCATACAGTATTCATCTGTCCTCTATGGGCCATGCTACAGTAGGAAGGTTACAACACCCTCAGACTGTCCCTGTTACTCTGCCCTGACACAGACCATCTCCACTGTTGTTGTACCTAACATTACTCCTGTCATTCTATTTCTGCCTCTCTTGAACCAGGGATAGCTGGTATGTAAAAAAAAAAAAAATGCATGAGCTTTGGATTTATCCATTTCTTTTGTTTAAACCCATCTGCCCTTTTAGGAGTTCAACAGTTGATAAACTGCAGTAGTTCACAGGGAAAGGTTTGAACCTGTACCTGAAGAAGTACTTTGGCCATCTGGTGTACCTCTCTGTCACTAGCCTGAGGACAGAACAGAGAGAGGGAGAGAGTGGTGCTGCTGCTGTGTTAATGTTACAGGCTCTCCTAATCACTCTTTTACTCTCTCTCTTTCTCTCTTTCTCTCTTATCCTCATTGTGTTTGCGCTTTCTGTTTTTGTTGCACACAAGCTCAAACATGGCCATCGGGCAAACTGTAAATGACTTGCTCATGTCTGACTGACTTGCTCTACTTTGGATCAGAACAGTTCGCTACACAGCATTTGTCTCTCTGCTCATTGTAGTGTGTGCGTGTGTATTGTTTTATTTTTGATTGACAGAGACGGTGCGGGCGATGACCCATGTGATCAACCAGGGCATGGCCATGTACTGGGGCACGTCCCGCTGGAGCCCCATGGAGATCATGGTGAGACAAACACACACAGCCTCCTCTCCTTCCGGTCATCATTCTGCCCAGACCCAGTCTCACCACTGGCAATGACATGACACCACTATAACATCCTCTCACTGACTGTGACATATTCTGACCATGACTTCCATAATATTGATTGATTGGCATCACAACCATGGGACCAACATGTAAAGTGTTGGTCTCATGTTTCTTGAGCTGAAATAAAAGATCCCTGAAATTGTTCATGCTTTGATTAGCCAGTGCCTACTGTACAGTACTCTTCAGGCTAACCGCTGCTGTTCCCTGTGTGTCCTGTAGGAGGCGTACTCTGTGGCGCGGCAGTTCAACCAGATCCCTCCCATCTGTGAGCAGGCTGAGTATCACATGTTCCAGAGGGAGAAGGTGGAGGTGCAGCTGCCAGAGCTCTTCCATAAGATAGGTGAGTGGAGCTGGTCTGGACACTGAGATAGCTATTAAAGGTAGACTCAGCAATATGACAGATGAACAAAGTAAACAGCATAGTGGGTCAATTTCTGCAACAACTAAGAGCCTTAAAACACAAAGTTAAAAATGAAGCAAGCTCCTGCAAATGCGCAGATACTGTGTGTGACTTTGTCTTGCATCTTGCTCATAACAATATCTGCGGTGCCGCTCGTAGCAAATGTCATTTAGCTGAGTCTACCTTTTTAAATGATTACGCTGAACAAAAATATAAACACAACATGTAAAGTGTTGGTCCCATGTTTCACGAGCTGAAATAAATAATACCTGAAATTGTTAAAATGCACAAAAAGCTTATTTCTCTAAAATGTTGTGCACAAATTTGTTTCCAGCCCTGTTAGTGAGCAATTTTCCTTTGCCAAGATAATACATCCACATGACAGGTGTGGTATATGAAGAAGCTGATTAAACAGCATGATCATTGCACAGGTGCACCTTGTGCTGGGGACAATAAAAGGCCACTTTGGTATTGTGTTGTGTGACAAAACTGCACATTTTACAGATATCTCAAGTTTTGAGGGAGCATGCAATTGACATGCTAACTGCAGGAATGTCCACCAGAGCTGTTGCCATAGAATTGCATGATAATTTCTCTACCATAAGGTGCCTACAATGTTGTTTTAGAGAATTTGTCTGAATTTGGCGGTACGTTCCACATGTGGGCCTATGCCATCCCAGGACCACCCATGGCTGCACCGCTACCCAGTAATGGGAAATCCATAGATTAGGGCCTAATGAATTTATTTCATTTGACTGATTTCCTTATATGAACTATAACTCAGTAAAATGTTTGAAATTGTTTCATGTTGCGTTTATATTTCTGTTCAGTATAGTATCATTATTATACAGTTATCGGAAGTTTACATTCACTTAGGTTGGAGTCATTAAAACTCGTTTTTCAACCACTCCACAAATGTCTTGTTAACAACTATAGTTTTGACATGTCGGTTAGGACATCTACTGTGTGCATGACACAAGTAATTTTTCCAACAATTGTTGACAGACAATTTATTTCACTTATAATTCACTGTATCACAAATCAGCCAAGACCTCCCCCAAAAAATTGTAGACCTCTACAAGTCTGGTTCATCCTTGGGAGCAATTTCCAAATGCCTGAAGGTACCACGTTCATCTGTACAAACAATAGTATGCAAGTATAAACACCATGGGAACACGCAGCTGTCATACCGCTCAGGAAGGAGATGTGTTCTGTCTCCTAGAGATGAACGTACTTTGGTGCGAAAAGAGCAAATCAATTTCAGAACAACCGCAATGGACCTTGTGAGGATGCTGGAGGAAACAGGTGCAAAAGTATCTATATCCACAGTAAAACGAGTCCTATGTCGACATAACCTGAAAGGCCGCTCAGCAAGGAAGAAGCCACTGCTCCAAAACCACCATAAAAAAAGCCAAACTACGGTTTGCAACTGCACATGGGGACAAAGATCCTATTTTTTGGAGAAATGTCCTCTGGTCTGATGAAACAAAAATTGAACTGTTTGGCCATAATGACCATTTGTTATGTTTGGATGAAAAGGGGGGAGGCTTGCAAGCCGAAGAACACCATCCCAACCGTGAAGCATGTGGGTGGCAGCATCATCTTGTGGGGGTGCTTTGCTGCAGGAGGGACTGGTGCACGTCACAAAATAGATGGCATCATGAGGAATAAATTATGTGGATATATTGAAGCAACATCTCAAGACATCAGTCAGGAAGTTAAAGCGTGGTCGCAAATGGGTCTTCCAAATGGACAATGACCCCAAGCATGCATCACAAAGCCTTGACCTCAATCCTATAGAAAGTTTGTGGGCAGACCTGAAAAAGTGTGTGCAAGCAAGGAGGCCTACATACCTGACTCAGTTACACCAGCTCTGTCAGAAGGAATGGGCCAAAATTCACCCAACTTATTGTGGGACGCTTGTGGAAGGCTACCCGAAACGTTTGACCCAAGTTAAACAATTTAAAGGCAATGCTACCAAATACTAATTCAGTGTATGTAAATTTCTGACCCACTGGGAATGTGATGAAAGAAATAAAAGCTGAAAGAAATAATTCTCTCTACTATTATTCTGACATTTCACATTCTTAAAATATAGTGGTGATCCTAACTGAGCTAAGACAGGGAATTTTTGCTGGGATTAAATGTCAGGAATTGTGAAACTGAGTTTAATTGTATTTGGCTAAGGTGTATGTAAACTTCCGACTTCAACTGTAACTCTAATATGTAATTCTATGATTGCGTAGATATAAGTATGCTCCCTCTACCAAAGGTTTCTTTGTCAATTTTGTGTTTTTCTTGGTAAATACCGGATGCTGTCCTGTCTCCTATTTTTGGACAACTTAGTATAGACGGAACAGCATATTTGGACTGAGTGGTGATGGTGACGGCGCTGACCCAATGTTCCCATGTTTTCAGGTGTGGGGGCGATGACATGGTCACCGCTGGCCTGTGGGATCATCTCAGGGAAATACGACAGTGGGGTACCACCTTACTCCCGCGCCTCTCTTAAGGTAGCGTTTCCCCCACCACTCTCCTGCCCCCCTGTTCACCTCTTTGGTTTCTCCTTTGGTCTCATGTCAGCCCCTCTTCTCCCCCACCCCTCTCCTGCCCCCCTGTTCACCTCTTTGGTTTCTCCTTTGGTCTCATGTCAGCCCCTCTTCTCCCCCACCCCTCTCCTGCCCCCCTGTTCACCTCTTTGGTTTCTCCTTTGGTCTCATGTCAGCCCCTCTTCTCACCCACCCCTCTCCTGCCCCCCTGTTCACCTCTTTGGTTTTTGCTTTGGTCTCATGTCAGCCCCTCTTCTCCCCCAGCCCTCTTCTTATCCTGGCTGGTTCCTGTCTTAACGGCTGTTTTCTGTGTCTTTCAGGTTCTAGAACTTGGTGTCTCCTAGATGCGTTTGTTTTTGAGTGCCCTGTGACGACATACTCTGTGTATGCATTCTGTTTACCAACTCTGTAGCAACTCCACCACCAGCAGTTATTTGGTGGTGTCAACACAAGCATCTTATCTCACATTTCACACACACACAGAGGCACGTGCATGCACACTCACACGCGCGCGCACACACACACACACAGAGGCACGTGCATGCACACTCACACGCATACACACACACACACACACACACACACACACACACACACACACACAGAGATCAAATGACAGCAACATGCATATACTGCATCACACATTCAGAAACTATGGCTTACTCTGTGCCTGTGTTGTTGCAGAAGCATGCAGGGTTGCTATGGTCTTTTAACCCTGTACAGTTAAGGAAACCATTTCTCCATCTAACTACGTGGATAATGTTCTCCTGAGTAGAGCTTTGCATACGGATCATTAATTCGTATGTTGTGGTGTTGGCGCCTGATCAACGACAGTGTGGGTGGCTGATCCAATCACTGATGGGTTGCTTGTTCCTGATCTTGTCATTGGATTACACAGGCTATTACACAGGAAATTAAATCCCTTTGTCAAGGTTGCTTTTAGCCTGTTGAAATATGTTGACTGTACATTCATATATTTGCAAAATAACAATTGTTTTAGTGTTTAAAAGGAATTATACACAATCGCAACAAGAATTATACATTTATTTAGATCCTGGAACAAACGTGTGTTTGCACTGTATGTGTGTGAAACGTGAGAGATGAGCCAGAGTTGACCAGGCAGAGATGAGCCAGAGAGGGTCCTCCTCCTCTCTGCCTGCTGGGGGCTGTACAATAGACGAGTGTTGACAACCAGACCCTGGTCTACCAAACTGAGTCACGTGTTTAAAAGCAGGCCCTGGTCTACCAAACTGAGTCACGTGTTTAAAAGCAGGCCCTGGTCTACCAAACAGAGTCACGTGTTTAAAAGCAGGCCCTGGTCTACCAAACAGAGTCATGTGTTTAAAAGCAGGCCCTGGTCTACCAAACAGAGTCATGTGTTTAAAAGCAGGCCCTGGTCTACCAAACTGAGTCACGTGTTTAAAAGCAGGCCCTGGTCTACCAAACTGAGTCACGTGTTTAAAAGCAGGCCCTGGTCTACCAAACTGAGTCACGTGTTTAAAAGCAGGCCCTGGTCTACCAAACTGAGTCACGTGTTTAAAAGCAGGCCCTGGTCTACCAAACTGAGTCACGTGTTTAAAAGCAGGCCCTGGTCTACCAAACTGAGTCACGTGTTTAAAAGCAGGCCCTGGTCTACCAAACAGAGTCACGTGTTTAAAAGCAGGCCCTGGTCTACCAAACAGAGTCACGTGTTTAAAAGCAGGCCCTGGTCTACCAAACAGAGTCACGTGTTTAAAAGCAGGCCCTGGTCTACCAAACAGAGTCACGTGTTTAAAAGCAGGCCCTGGTCTACCAAACAGAGTCACGTGTTTAAAAGCAGGCCCTGATCTACCAAACAGAGTCACGTGTTTAAAAGCAGGCCCTGGTCTACCAAACAGAGTCACGTGTTTAAAAGCAGGCCCTGGTCTACCAAACAGAGTCACGTGTTTAAAAGCAGGCCCTGGTCTACCAAACAGAGTCACGTGTTTAAAAGCAGGCCCTGGTCTACCAAACAGAGTCACGTGTTTAAAAGCAGGCCCTGCTCGACACAGGTGGTGCAGTGCCTCAATGTTGGGCAGGGCTGTGTTTTTTAGCAGGTGTGCTGTTTCAACAGGGCTACCAGTGGTTGAAGGACAAGATCTTGAGCGAGGAGGGCCGGCGTCAGCAGGCAAAGTTGAAAGAGCTGCAGGCAATCGCGGAGCGGCTGGGCTGCAGTCTGCCCCAGCTCGCCATCGGTACGCCGACACACACTGCCGCTCTCTCTCTCTCTGTCTGTCTGTCCGTTCCTCGTCCCTCTGGTGGTTATCAGCTGTTGGTTTGTGTGTGAGAATGTTTGTCTGTATTGTGTTGTATGTCTGTTTGTGGTAATCTAGTTCTTAGACGCTAGAGCAGCCAGGATGCTTTTCCTAAACCCAAGTCAGCTTTATCAAGCCAGTGGTAATAACTTGCTACTGATTCTGTTGTTGAGTTTACTGTCGCGTGCACTGGGGTGTGTGTGTATATACGACGAGCAAGTGTCCCTATTCCCCACGTCAGCAGTAACATGGAATCGCAGACATAAATCTGAGCCGAATGGAGCGAGAGGGAAGGAGCCTGTTGACAGATTCCCAGCTCTGTGGAGGGCTATTAAAGCGTGGCAGATGAGAGAGGGAGACTGTCCCGGGACCACCATTCTATGTCACCCGAGAGTCGCTACATTGGAAAAAAATACCTCCTGGCTTGACCCGTTAGTTACCTAAAGCCTGTTATTTTACACACTTGATAGCCTAGCTTTAGGGCTGTTGTATGTTTAAAGTAGCTGTGTGATGTCATAGATGGCATTGGCCTAAGGTGCGTTCAGTTCGCTTGAACGTTTGCTACATTGCGGAACAGTTTGTACAAAACAACACCTTTCCCCAAAACGTTCTGGTATGATCTTGAACAGACTGAGTTACATTTCTTCTGTTTGGTGGGTATGGCGGGGTGTGGCTTGAAGTAATGAGGGACGTATTTAAAGGGGGCAGTGGCTATGCTGACAACCCACAACGCAAACCCTCCTCGTTTTTCAACTGGTCGTTCAGTACAGAATTGTTTTCGTTCAATTGAACGTTCCAGAACGTAAAAACGCAGCCTTGGCCTGTGAGTGAATAATCCCTGTCATCTGTTTGACATATACATGTAATCTACTACACCTATCCTGTCGTGAGGATCCTTGGTTTTTAAGTTAAATCCTGGGAAAGCCTGAGATTTGGTGGGTGAGACCTGTTCCTGGAAGTGGATTCTGTCTCATCATCACCAGTGTGTCTGGAGGTTCTAATCCCACACAGTGTTTGAACACACTGGCATAACGTCTCCGTACAGAAGTACACTAATCATTTTAGACAATATCACATCTCCAGATCTAGATTAGTGAAGACAGACAGGTGGGGTTGTGTTCTGGGTGTGTATGTTCAGGAAGGGTAGGTTATGTTAATTGTGTGTGTTTGTGTTGTTGTATCTGGGGTGCATGTCTAGTAGTTATATTTTGTGGAGAGACATGATTAGGTGTTTGTGACACGTATGAGGCAGTGTTATACAATACATGTGTCTAGCATGTTGGTGTTAGGTCTATATGTGTTTAGTATGTTTGAGGCACTGGTGGGGAGGGACAGGGTTATGTGGGAGAGAAAGACCTGTTTGTGTAGTATATTGGGGTGTCATTGCTGTTTACCCGTCCCCTACAGCGTGGTGCCTACGGAACGAAGGGGTGAGCTCCGTCCTATTGGGGGCGTCCAGCACCGACCAGCTGATGGAGAATATAGGAGCAATACAGGTGAGACCACACAGTGAGGGTCCAGATGAGACCACACAGTGAGGGTCCAGGTGAGACCACACAGTGAGGGTCCAGGTGAGACCACACAGTGAGGGTCCAGGTGAGACCACACAGTGAGGGTCCAGGTGAGACCACACAGTGAGGGTCCAGGTGGGTGTGTCTGAGCAAGAGAAAGTGTGTAGATTTGCATAATTTGTCAATGCGTTTTGATAATCAACATTTTTAACTCCCTTCGAGTCCATAACAATGATGTCACATTCCTAAAATGGCTGTCCCTTATGGCCCTTTTTATAAAGCAAAACATTTCAAATTTCAGTCGAAGTGGGATTTGTGAACCAGAACCTTCTATGTGTTCTTATTTATTATGTACTACATTCAGTGTGGCATTGTGTTCAAGAGCTGTAACGGCTGTACTTTGTGTGTGTGGGCGTGGGCTTTTGTGTGTGTGTTCAGCATATATGTGTGTGTGTGTGTGTGTGTGTGTGTGTGTGTGTGTGTGTGTGTGTGTGTGTGTGTTCAGCATATGTGTGTTCTCCCTCAGTGCATTTGATATTTAGTTTCCAAATGTTATGTCCACATTACCAGGGGCAACATACAATACTATATATACAATGTTATGTCCACATTACCAGGGGCAACATACAATACTATATATACAAATGTTATGTCCACATTACAGGGGCAACATACAATACTATATATACAAATGTTATGTCCACATTACAGGGGCAACATACAATACTATATATACAAATGTTATGTCCACATTACCAGGGGCAACATACAATACTATATATACAAATGGTACAAAGTATGTGTGATCTTTACAAGTGAACCACTACCATCTTGCCTTCTCTGTTTTCTTCAATGCATCTGTAATTTCTCCTGCAGGTTCTTCCCAAACTATCCTCCTCCATCACGCACGAGGTAGATAGCATCCTGGGGAACAAGCCGTACAGTAAAAAGGACTACCGTTCCTAACGCTTCGCCACCGCGCCAGTCAGCCAGGGCTGCACCAGGACTGCAGCGCAGGTCCATGCCCCACCTTTGCCTGATCCTCTGTTTGCTTGAGCTTTACTGAATGAGACCCCGGCGCATGAGTCTGGCCCCACCTCGGCCACCCTGGGGAGCCTCATTTAGACTTACAGGGAAAAGAAAAGGATGATCAAATAGATACGTGACCTCCGCAATGGAAGGAAGGATAGATAGAAAAAATACAGAGAACAGGGGTTAACTAGATGAATCTGTTATACATACAATTCAGCCGAAGCTGCAGTTTAAAAACCGAAGAAAATATTATTTCTAAAAATAAAAAGCACACGCTTGCTTGGCAGACAGATATTATTTTATTTTTGGGGGAATAAAATCTAAATACTGAATGCTTACCAATGGAATTTAAGTTTTTACAAATATACAACAAATAATCTGTTGCACATGTATAGCAACACATTTGTTTTTTGGAGTTCTGTTTCCAATTGCCTGTACATGTCCATAACAGTTTCTCTTAAACATCTGTTTTATTTGTGTTGTCTACATAATCTGTGTACCAGCCTCCTTGCAGGCAGAACAGTCAGTATTGTACAGTTCAGTCATTGAGAGGTTATTGAACATGTGAGAGGATGAAATAACTAAACCATCTCACTCATGGTCAGTCATTTCAGTGTAGAATCAGGATCTTCTCTCCTGTTTCAGTTTCCTATCTGTTCCCCTCAGTCAATCTGGTCTCCACAGTGCTGGTTCTGCCAGGCTTGATCCTGATGCTCTGACTAACCCCTAGTCTGAGTCCCACCTCTGAGCTGCACTAACTGCACCAGCCAGGTGGAGCAGGGTGTAGGACTGCCCCCTAGTGGAAGGATTTAGCTCTGCTCTGAGCTCTGCTCCTCGTGCGCCAGGCCTGTCATCTGTCAATAAGAACCTTGAGCAGGCTAGTGTTTGATTGCCATAGAAAGGGTTAATTACTGGCCATGTAAATGATGGCTGTATCTGTATTTACCTTTGTGTGGCAGTGTTACTTTCTGAAGTTTTACGGTAACTGCATCAGACGTAATGGTCTTAATTGTGCTACTCAGTCAGTTTTACAGACCTCTTTATTAGTCATTTTAGAGCAAATTCTCGTGAAAATGGCACATTACCTAAATTGTGCTCAATGTGTGTGTGTGCGTTGCCTTATTTAGGCTCATTTTGAGCTGTGCTGGGCTGAGACAGCAGGTCCATAGTTGCCATTGGCCATCAGGGCACAGACTGGTCTTGAGCCCCGTTTATGCCTCGTTCTGATATGAATCCTTTGTCCTGATCTTGTCCACATTCTGATTGTGCCTACATTTTCAGACCGGTGTAGATGACTAAAAGACGAATTGTGATCTTCCTGACCAACTCTGGAGGTAGTCAGGCACGCATTGTGTCTGGATATCTTACAAGTGTAGACAGATCTGGAAAGAGAAACCATTTAAATTATCATTATTCTGCTTTTTAAAATCATGACAGGTGACAACATTGACCTATGGCATCAATATGTGTTTTAAAATGAATACATATTATTTTGAAAGAATAACTGTCAAATCATTTGCATGCAGGGAGGGACCAGGAAATCTGCGGACACAGTAGACGGATATGAGACACATTTTAATACCATGTGTAGATCTATTTCAGAAAATGTGGACACAATCAGATCATGGACAAGATCAGCACAAAGGGCGCAAGTTATGAACAAGGCTTGAGACAGTAGTCCCTGGTATATGGAAAGACTCATTGGTTTTAGTGGCAGCTGTTCCTGCCCAATCAGAGTGAAGACTGACGTGTGACATATGCGTGCGAGGCTTACTAGGAAGAAAAGGCTGGTTTGTGACAGCAGCTCAGGGATTGGAACAGGGAATGTGTGTACTTGTTTGTATACCTGGTTAGTAAGATGTATTTAATGTGTACGTCTTTCTTTCATGTGTGGATGGGGACCTGTCCAATGTCCAACCAAGACATTGTCACGTGGCTTGAGTCAAAGATATTCCAACATCTTTCAGCAACACATCTAAGTGTCTGTCGCTTGTTGGAAGAGTATAGCGACCGACTTAAAACGCGTACTATCTAGCTTATTATCTATGGACTCTCTTCACGTGTACAGCATAATCACTTGACCATACTGTTCTATGCTTATACCCACATATACAGTACACATGCATTGTACACTACTTATGGAATGATCCGTTTATTTTCAGATGGCAGATGATAATCAATACATTTTCCATAATCGTATACATTGCACACTGAAGACATCTGACGCTGCCCTGGATCAGTATTCACTCTCTAGCTGTTGGGTCCTCTTACTGTGAGACAAAGTGGAGAGCATGTGATACATACATCCTCCAGCATGAGCCCTCGTCCCCCAGCCTATGGGGATTATTCTGACAAGCAAGGGCATGCTTACAAGTGGAAATATAAGGAATACTCGCTAACATCTCATTCTCAGATTCAATGATTACAGTTGTATAGTACGGTAGTGTCAGTGAGTATGACTAAATGTAATGGTGGGTGAGGTTTGGATGCTTCTCAGGCAAAGTGAAGAGGTGTGTATGCTTTGCTAGATCCTCTGGTCAGACAACAAATACTTGGTATAGTGGAAACAAATGCTCCTTTGTTTTTAGCATCTATGAGTTAAATATAAACTGTGTACATTTGATTTGCTGTGTCTGGCAATGTATGTCTGAGTGAATTAGTAGAAAAGGCCAATGTGGTTTTCTCAATAAAATAGAACTCTCAGTTTAATATTTGTTCATGATTTTCTGTCTTATTGTCTTCAGCAGGGAAATGACTGTAAAACATTCAGCACAAATGTTTAATAAATAAAATAGCTCAAAGGCATTGCCACAACAATGAGTGTTTTCCATGGATGTATTTTGGTGGTCTTTGTCACAATATCAATTCAATTTGATATGTACATGCACAGAGCTGTGCACTGATTTGCCTGGTGATAATTGTGATGGTGTTGAGTGCAACTCTAGGCTGCCCTGTAGAGGGTGATGAGAACCACAGAGCTCATCAATTTTCTGGCTTGCTCCTTACTGGCATATTGGGCTAGGAAAGCAGTATGAGTACTAGTAAAGCACAATGGGGTTTTATTAGCAGAATTTGATCTGAATATAGTAATATCCTACTAAAGGTTGTTGTCCCTGCTGTGTTTGACTTTAAACAGCATTGATACACCACACATGATGAACTACTGTCCGTATAGATTGGCTGCATTGTGTTCACAGTAGAACTGGCACTCCTTGGGCTGCTCCTACCATCTCCTGGTCAATTCAAGCCTTTTCAGGAGTACCTGCTTGTCACCCTTGGTGGTCTAGGACCTCTGTGTGTGTGTGTGTGTGTGTGTGTAAGTCGGGCTGTTTAGTGAGTAGACTCGTCATTGCAGCGTTAGGGTCTCTGTTCCAGTGTGTTTTGATCTGTCCAGTGCTCCCTCCACACAGCCACTGTAACATATTATAGTATTGATGTTACTATCAGCTCAGACCGCTATGACATTAGACCTGCAGATTAATGACGCTCATCTCACAGAATGCTGTATGTTAGAGATCATTTTTTTATGTTCTGGCCTTTAAAGCTGAGGATTTTTATTTTTTTCACCATGCTGCATTTTCCTCTGTTAATATTGTATCAATGTAAAGATTGACAAAAATAAGCAATTTATTTGTATTGTGTATGCATTGTCATATCTCTTGTATGTACATAGTTTGACCTTTTTGTATATAGTTATGGTTGTGATCACCTCTGCCTTTTCATTCTTTTTTTATTTTCATTTGCGGGCATTGCTAACTGCACTGTGCTTGAATCTGAATTTAGACAAAATGTACAGGTTTGGTCTTTAATAAAATGACAATGGAAAAAATATGAATTTGAAAAACAACACTTCCATGTGTCTGTTTCATTCATTGATTGTTTTTATCTTATGGGTTATGAACTGGGTGTCCTGATTAGAAAATCCTGTCCATGGTCTTGACCTGTATACAATATATACTACAGAAATATAAATATATGTAAGAGCACTTTATACATGTAAAAACAAACAAAGTACTGTATAATATTACCGGGATGAGCCAACTATCTGCTCGGGTCATATGGTTCCTGATTCACTGCAATCCAAAGGGGTGAACTAAACATTGAGGATATGGATCAAAATTGCCCAATCAAACACTGGTAAACAAATGTACTGAACATAATGTAGTTAATCTACTGGCCAACATACAGTAGATTAAAGCACAATAGCACCAATGTGTATAACAAGTCAATTCATATGTACATCAAACATAACTACTGCATTTACTGAAAATGTATCTCTGGTGGACAGACTACGAACATCTGAGCGGATTAACTAAGATTAACTTGCAATAGACATATTATACGGGACTGGATTTATAAAGAACTTTTTCAGGTGCTCAAAGCGCTTTACATTGTATGATATGGATTCATCATCTTCTCCTACACTATATAGATACATGGATTGGTTTTGATGGGTGATGTATTGCCTTTGATGGCTTCGTAAGAGCAGATGACATACAAATGAATAATTGACTGTATATGATGTAAAACTAAACACATTTGTATAGTGATTGCTCTGAAAAAAACGCCAAATATATACAGTGCCTTGCAAAAGTATTCATCCCCCTTCGCGTTTTTCCTATTTTGTTGCATTACAACCTGTAATTTAAATGGATTTTAATTTGGATTTCATGTAATGGACATATGGACAAAATAGGGCAAATTGGTGAAGTGAAATTATTATTTATTTTTAAAGTGGTGCATGCATATGTATTTCGCCCCTAAATAAGATCTGGTGCAACCAATTACCTTCAGAAGTCACATAATTAGTTCAAGTCCACCTGTGTGCAAGCTAAGTGTCACATGATCTCAGTATATATACAGTTGAAGTCGGAAGTTTACATACACTTAGGTTGGAGTTATTCAAACTCATTTTTCAACCACTCCATAAATTTCTTGTTAACAAACTATAGTTTTGGCAAGTCGGTTAGGACATCTACTTTGTGCATGACACAAGTAATTTTTCAACAATTGTTTACAGAAAGATTATTTCACTTATAATTCACTGTATCACAATTCCAGTGGGTAAGAAGTTTACATACACTAAGTTGACTGTGCCTTTAAACAGCTTAGAAAATTCCAGAAAATGATGTCATGGATTTAGAAGCTTCTGATAGGCTAATTGACATAATTTGACTTAATTGGAGGTCTACCTGTGGATGTATTTCAAGCCCTACCTTCAAACGCAGTGCCCTCTTTGCTTGATATCATAACTCAAAAGAAATCAGCCAAGACCACATAAAAAATATTGTAGACCTCCACAAGTCTGGTTCATCCTTGGGAGCAATTTACAAACACCTGAAGGTAACACGTTCATCAGTACAAACAATAGTACGCAAATATAAAACCATTTGACCACGCAGCCGTCATACCGCTCAGGAAGGAGACGCCTTCTGTCTCCTAGAGATTAACGTACTTTGGTTCGAAAAGTGCAAATCAATCCCAGAACAACAGCAAAGGACCTTGTGAAGATGCTGGAGTAAACAGGTACAAACGTATCTATATCAACAGTAAAACGAGTCCTATATCGACATAACCTGAAAGGCCACTCAGCAAGGAAGAAGCCACTGCTCCAAAACCGTCATAAAAAAGCCAGACTACAGTTTGGGGACAAAGATCATACATTGTGGTGAAATGTCCTCTGGTCTGATGAAACAAAAATAGAACTGTTTGACCATAATGACCATCGTTATGTTTGGAGGAAAAACGGGGAGGCTTGCAAGCCGAAGAACACCATCCCAACCGTGAAGCACGGGGGTGGCAGCATCATGTTGTGGGGGTGCTTTGCTGCAGGAGGTACTGATGCGCTTCACAAAATAGATGGCATCATGAGGAATGAAAGTTACGTGGATATATTGAAGCAACATCTCAAAACATCAGTCAGGAAGTTAAAGCTTGGTCGCAAATGGGTCTTCCAAATGGACAATGACCCCAAGCATACTTCCAAAGGTGTGGCAAAATTGCTTACGGACAACAAAGTCAAGGTATTGGAGTGGCCATCACAAAGCCCTGACCTCAATCCTATAGAATATTTGTGGGCAGAACTGAAAAAGCGTGTGCGAGCAATGAGGCCTACAAACCTGACTCAGTTACACCAGCTCTGTCAAGAGGAATGGACCAAAATGAGCCCAAATTATTGTGGGAAGCTTGTGGAAGGCTACCCGAAATGTTTGACCCAAGTTCAACAATTTAAAGGCAATGCTACCAAATACTAATTGAGTGTATGTAAACTTCTGACCCACTGAGAATGTGATGAAAGAAATAAAAGCTGAAATAAATAATTCTCTACTATTATTCTGACATTTCACATTCTTAAAATAAAGTGGTGATCCTAACTGACCTAAGACAGGGAATTTTTACTAGGATTAAATGTCAGGAATTGTGAAAAACTGAGTTTAAATGTATTTGGCTAAGGTGTATGTAAACTTCCGACTTCAACTGTATACACCTGTTCTGAACGGACCCAGAGTCTGCAACACCACTAAGCAAGGGGCACCACCAAGCAAGCGGCACCATGAAGACCAAGGAGCTCTCCAAACAGGTCAGGGACAAAGTTGTGGAGAAGTACAGATCAGGGTTGGGTTATAAAAAAATATCTGAAACTTTGAACATCCCACAGAGCACCATCAAATCCATTATTTAAAAATGGAAAGAATACGGCACCACAACAAACCTGCCAAGAGAGGGCTGCCCACCAAAACTCACGGACCAGGCAAGGAGGACATTAATCAGAGAGACAACAAAGATACCAAAGATAACCCTGAAGGAGCTGCAAAGCTCCACAGCGGAGATTGGAGTATCTGTCCATAAGACCACTTTAAGCCGTACACTCCACAGAGTTGGGCTTTACGGAAGAGTGGCCATAAAAAATAAATTTCTTAAAGAAAAAAAGTAAGCAAACACGTTTGGTGTTCACCAAAAGGCATGTGGGAGACTCCCCAAACATATAGAAGAAGGTACTCTGGTCAGATGAGAATAAAATTGAGCTTTTTGGCCATCAAGGAAAACACTATGTCTGGCACAAATCCAACACCTCTCATCACCCCGAGAACACCATCCCCACAGTGAAGCAAGGTGGTGGCAGCATCATGCTGTGGGGATGTTTTTCATTGGCAAAGACTGGGAAACTGGTCAGAATTGAAGTAATGATGAATGGATGGCGCTAAATACAGGGAAATTCTTGAGGGAAACCTGTTTCACTCTTCCAGATATTTGAGACTGGGACGAAGGTTCACCTTCCAGCAGGACAATGACCTGAAGCATACTGCTAAAGCAACACTCAAGTGGTGTAAGGGGAAACAGTTAAATGTCTTGGAATGGCCTAGCCCAGACCTCAATCCAATTGAGAATCTGTGGTATGACTTAAAGATTGCTCTATACCAGCGGAACCCATCCAACTTGAAGGAGCTGGAGCAGTTTTGCCTTGAAGAATGGGCAAAAATCCCAGTGTCTAGATATGCCAAGCTTATAGAGACATACCCCAAGAGACTTGCAGCTGTAATTGCTGCAAAAGGTGGCTCTACGGAGTATTGACTTTGCAGGGGTGAATAGTTATGCACGCTCAAGTCTTCTGTTTTTTTGTGTTATTTCTTGTTTGTTTCACAATAAAAAATATTTAGCATCTTCAAAGTGAAAGGCAGGTTGTATAAATCAAATGATAAAAACCCCCCAAAAATCTATTTTATTTCCAGGTTGTAAGGCAACAAAATAGGAAAAATGCCAAGGAGGTGAATAATTTCATAAGCCACTGTATATGGTATATGCACAAATTCCATCATAATTCCAGTGGGAAATTACAAAAAAACTCAACATTAAATATTTTAACATTGCCAAGTATACAAAACAAATATCTCAGAGTGAGTCAGTGGATCTCTGAAATCAAGAATGTGTTGGACATTTAGCCCATCTCCACACACATCTCCTATATCCCGTAGGTTCTTTGTCCAGGATGGGAGTGTGCAGAGGAGGGTAGTCCTGGTAACACCTGACCTCCCTCTAACTACCAGAAGGAGGTCACAACATCCAGGACCTCATCACTGATGAGTCAGGCCATGCCTGAGTGGGCACCGTACATATACACTACACACACAATGAAAAGCCCTTCACAGTTCAAAACACAGATACGCACACACACCAAAGCATTATCCACCCCAGAGCAAACAGAGTAAATTTCCCCTGAGAGTCTATTTCTCCATGTCTGTCATCCAGCTACTGTGGGCGCAGCAATATCCTCTCCTGTTGGGGTGTGTATGTCTGAAATAATAATATCCACACTTTTAATCCACTTCAGTTCGGCTTCAGTGAAGCTTGTGCTGCTGCCTCAGTCTCTTACAGTCGGAGGCTCGTTGAGGGGATTGGAGCCTCCAACCAAAAGGGGGAGCTATAATGCGTTATTGTCCGGATGTGAGATATCCTTCCTTCCGGCTTCTGTAGGGGAGACGTGGAGGCCCACCTGAGGACAGGACACACACAGTAAGAGGAGCTGTCAGTTTACTCTTTATCTCAGCACACATTCATTATAGACAAACAGCACCACGGAGGAGAAATGCAACCTCAACAATTATGTGCAATTTCACTACAGACAAAACAACTTGTCAGCACTATAATAAGTTGTTCATTATAAACATGTCAGTTCCAGTCAACTTTTCTCTCCAGTCCAGCTTCATTATACCCAGTCCTGTACTGTGAGGGAAGTGTGGTGTTGATGAGTCACTATTACCTTCCTGACAGGTGAGTCCGATCCAGCTGTTGAGACAGGTGCAGCGTCCGTTCCGATGGTCACAATAAGCCCCGTTGTCACACTCACACCTCTCTGTGCAGTCTGGCCCATAGCGGTTTGCTTTGCAGTCTGACAATAAACACACATGCAGGTAAGACAGACACAAGAATATAATTGGAAATAGGCTCAGATGGGGAATATTGGGTTGGCACTTGCTGTACTACCATCACATAGAAATTACTGAATGCTTCCAATTAAACATACAGTATTACTGGCTCTTACCAATGTCACATCTGGGTCCAGTCTTCCCTGAGGTGCACAGACACCTGCCACTCACAGGGTCACAGGGTGTGCCCTCCACACAGTCACATGATTTGGCACAGTTCACACCAAACCTGCCCTGGTGACACTCTGAAAGTTGACATGGTGGAGAAAGATGGAGAGCAACAACATATTTAGTCTTTCTTCTATAGATCCTGCAATTGGTGGTTCATCATAGATAGTATGAGGTCAGTTATGTGGCAGATGTCTCACCTCTGTGACAGCGAGAGCTGTGGTACCCAGGAGGACACACACAGAGGCCTGTGGAGGGGTGGCAGGACGCCCCATTCAGACAGTCACACTGGAGCTGGCACAGAGGGCCATGGAGACCAGGGGGGCATGCTGAGGACAGGCACAGGACACTTTTGATAGAGGATGCAATGCCAGTGGCTTTCACTGTTCTGACTGAGTGCTGACGTGTGTCACTCACCATTTTCACACTGACGTCCGTAGTATCCTGGGATACACAGGCAGGTTCCTGTCAATCTGTCACAGGTTCCGTTGTTCCGGCAGTCACACTTCAGCTGGCAGTTAGCTCCAAACGTCCCTGGAGGACATTCTATCACACAAGCAGACAGACACAGTGAGACAGCAGTTAAACCCATCTCATCTCCTGGATGAGTTAGCCATTTCTTATGATTTTGCATAGGTGTACTTACTGTACAGTATCGCTCACCTGTATCACAGTGAGGCCCGGTCCAGCCCAGACCACAGGTACAGCTTCCAGAGACAGAGTCACACAGTCCTCCGTTACTGCAGTTACAGCGCTGAGCACAGTCCCCTCCAAACCATCCAGGAGCACAGCCTGCCAATACGCAGAAACTACACATTACAAACACACACATATTACAAAACTCTCTTTACCTTATAGACAGACAGAGACGCAAACAATCATATTGGTGTTGTAAAAATAATTCCACACTGTGATCTGTTCAACTGGATTCAGTAGGAACCGTACCTTGTCCACAGTCCTCTCCTCTTTGTCCAGGGCTGCAGTGACATATACCAGTGACAGGATCATTCTGTGCCCCCTCTCCACACAGCACCACACGGGCACAATCATGCCCATAACGTCCCGCTAGGCATGCTGTAAAAAGAGTACAGGCCATTAGGGACCATAGTGTTAATGCAGATGCTATGCTATTACTGCATATACATTAAGTGATTTAAAAAGCTGAGTATGAACTCACTGATGTTGCAGTGTGCTCCGATGAACCCTGCTGTACATTCACAGGTGCCAGTGGTGGAGATGCACTTCCCCCCGTTTTGACACCGACACTCTCGCTCGCAGTTGGGACCATACCGACCTTCCACACACCCTAGGAGCCAAAACAAAGCATTTGACCAGAAATCTTTTAACACACTGAAAGAGAGAAAAAAATACAAAAATAATCCCTAGAGCAATGACATCCCCTATGGATGGTTATGAAGGTGTCATTACCAACAGAGGGTAAAGTAAGTAAGTGCACGAGCCTTGGCGTGTGTGAGCCGGAACGACTCAAAGGAGCAGGAGCCTATCTCCTGTTTCTGTAGCGTGAGGTAGCTTGCTGTACAAGTACACCATTGTAGGCTCCTCAGAGGAGGAAGGGGAGGACCATCCTGCTCAGTGAATTTCATAAAAATGTAAATTGTAAAACATTTAAGTTATCCCTTTTAGATAAAATTATACTAAATATAATCACGTCACCAAATAACTGATTAAAACACAATACTTTGCAAAGGTCTACAGTAGCCTCAGCAGCACTCTGTAGGAAAGCACCATGGTGTAGCCAGAGGACAGCTAGCTTCTGTCCTCCTCTGGGTACATTGACTTCAATACAAAACCTAGGAGGCTCTTGGTTCTCACCCCCTTCCATAGACTTACACAGTAATTATGACAACTTCCGGAGGACGTCTTCCAGCCTATCAGAGCTCTTGCAGCATGAACTGTCCACCCAATCAAAATGAATCTAGTACAGAAAGCATAAACTACAGCTAGCAAGCACTGTAGTGTATAAAATGTGTTGAGTAGTTGAATCAAAGAGAGAGAAAGACAATAGTTGAAAAGTATTGAACAAATTAATTTCTTCCAAAATGAATGAGAAGCAAGAGAGAAATAGAGAGACAGAGAGAGATTGTCATTTTTTTTTTAAATTTCAGTTTCACTTACTTAGCTAGCAAATGCATCTAGCTAGTTTAGCCTACTTAAAAGACCCCGCTCAAAGAGAGGGATGCTATGTTAGCCAGCCGGCTATGGCTTTCCAACACAACACTGGAACTCTTCCAAGTCAAGGTAAGCTTTTGGTATCACAATTGTATTGCCACCGGGGCCCGCCGATGTAACTGCTTACTGACTGTACACTGTACCGCATGATTGTAGAGTGTTTACTAACGTGTTAGTTCTATTAATTATGCTGACTATGACGTTACTTTAGCTAATATGGTGACAACGATGTAGGCTGTTTGTAGAGGTTTGGCTTGGAAAGGTTTTTTCGCCTGGTCACATACAGCTGATGTGTTGTGCGTTGAAGTCCACAAGCGAAGGGAAGAGCAGGAATACAACGTGGCTGTTTAGAGATTGAACTCTGTTTACGCGTGATCAGGGGTGTATTCATTACGACGATTCTGTTTCTTAAATGGAAGCAAACGGAGCAAAAACGGGCATAAACATACCTGAATTTGTCTAATAGAAACTATTGTTTGCAACTGTTGGACTAATGATTACACCCTATATCAGCTAGATGCAGGCAAGATTGTGCAGGGCGGTATTGAATGTCACTGTCTGGCACCTCAAATTTGTCTCTCGACCTGTGTGCACCTTAATTCTCTTTGGGTGGACAACATGACAGTTCATGCTGCAAGAGGGGGCTGTAGTTTCTGGGGGCTCCCGGGTGGCGCAGCAGTCTAAGGCACTGCATCTCAGTGCTAGAGGCGTCACTACAGACCCTGGTTCGATTCCAGTCTGTATCACAACCGGCCATGATTGGGAGTCCCATAGGGCGGCGCACAATTGGCCCAGAGTCGTCGGGGTAGGCCATCATTGTAAATAAGAATTTGTTCTTAACTGACTTGCCTAGTTGAAAAAAATGTGCCTTATCTCCTTAATGCCTAGTGCCAAGCAGAGACACATCAGGTCCCTTTTTTCAGACTTGGCCAGGGATCGAACTCCCAACCTTCCAATCTCAGGGTGGACACTCTAACAACAAGGCCTCTGAGTTGGTACCAGCAGAGGGTGGTAGTGTACAATATGTCTTGTTTTGCACACTTTGTACAAAATAATAAAATGCAGTACTACAGGATATTTCTTAACGTAGCTCTTTATTAGCTAGCTATAACTGGCATGTTCACGTGTCGCCAACCAGGATCAAACTGACCATCACCTAACCATTTGGGTGGTCTTAACCAATCATATGATATGGTGGTAAAATGCATCCAACTATAATTCAGTATGTTTACACATATGAATATTACACAATACATACCCTGGTTACATTTAGGACCCTGGAAGCCTGGGGCGCAGTAACAAAACCCAGTCACTGGGTGGCAGAGCTGGTTGGTCTCAGAACACTGGCACACCTGGTTACAGTTGAGCCCATATGTCCCTGACAGACAGGCTGGTGGGGTAGACAGACAGACAGAGGTAAGAAACTTGAAAAAGGAGACATTACAGCTGAAAGTCCAGATTGACAGAGAGGAGAAGAGCTGAGAGGGTAGTACAGTCCTCACTTTGTTCACAGCCATTGCCAGTGAATCCAGGGGGACAGCCACACTCCCCAGAGACATGGTGACAGGAAGTACCCTGGGGACATGTGCAGCGTTGCACACAGCCCTTGCCATGGGTACCAGGAAGACAGGCTGGAGGTGAAAAGGAGCGGCAGTAAAAATCCTGAACATGTATGGCTGAAACTCCTTTCAGCGATAACCAGTGTGCAACAGGCTATGACAATATAAAAAGTTGTTATCATTAAAACTAGGCTACCTTTGTCACAAAGGGGTCCCCTCCAACCTGGTGGACACAGGCAGTGCCCGGTGACGTGGTGACAGGGGGCTTCATGCTCACACTGACAGCTCTCCTCACAGCCAGCTCCAAACAGGCCTGACCCACAGGCTGAGGGGGAGGTAAAGGAGAGAGGAGGAACTCAGAGACTGGATGTGATAAGAACATTCACTCACAAGAGGGTGCTGTGTTCACTGCTGTGTTCACTGCTGTGTTCACTGCACCCAACATTGATGATCACAAAGACAGTAAATGTCCGCTTCTCTGTCTCTCTCACCTTTTTCACAGCGCTTTCCGACCCAGCCAGGACTACAGGTGCACTTGCCCGTCTGTCTGTCACACTGTCCCCCGTTCTCACACTGACACTGCTGCTGGCAGTCGGCCCCAAACTGCTCCGCTCCACACTCTGTAACGTCAACACACCAACATGACATCACATCAGAGCAGTGAAACCAACTACAGGCTAACAGGGAAACCTATAGTGTTTCTGCTGAGGACAGCAATACCTTCTCCAAACCCGGTGGTTTGACCTAGCAGAAAGTTGGCTCAAGGAGGTGATAACTAACCACAGAGTGGAGTTGCTAGGTAACACAGCAGCAGCATTAGAGATTTCCTGTGCCTGGAGTGGAATAAGGGGCCTGGGGCTGAGTTTGGCATGGACGACCCATGGAAAGGTTTATATGGGTGCTATGGGAGGATAGTGTGTGATGTAGAGTAGAGTAGGGTGGTGAAATAGAGCCTCTGCGTTGGGTCTAGAGTGAGATGTTTACAGGGCAGACAGGAGACTGTGGGGTCTAGCAGACTGTCTGCAGTCTGAGGAGCATGCAGCTCTGTGTCACACACACTGCCAGGGAACAGCACCAGGCAAAAACAAATGAGCTAAGCCAGGGCAAATTAGGATGGAGACTAATTTGTTTCCTGAATACAGTAAAACAAACCACAGGGCCAATGTTCTAAATGGTTTCTACCATTTCAGGTAATGCTATTCTTAGGCATGTCTGTCCAGACTACTCCAGCCAGAGCCTTGATGCTTTTCCATAGCCTGCATTTCTAGTAACTGACTGGTACTGAATGGGGAACAATTATCCTGATTGGATAAATGCTTTAGGTCAACAGTCACAGAATATGATATTATATGGTAGTAAGGCATGAGTATGGTCACTTAGGGTCATGGTGACTCTATGGCTGTTTCAGTACCAATCACCTAGCTCACAGGCTGCGCCCATCCACCCGCTGGCACACGTACACTGCCCACTGATTCGGTCACACGTGGCTCCATTTTGGCACAGGCAACGCTGGCAGCAGTCTGTTCCATAGAAGCCTACTGGGCATTCTAGGGGGAAATGGTAGACCCATGTTCATTACTTTATAGCCCTACAAATATTTTCTATACAGGACACATGCAATGTATCGTGGATGGTAAGATAGGAGTAGTGATCTGCTCCTATTCTCCCTGTCCACACTCACCCTGTAAGCAGCTTGGCCCTGTCCAGCCTGGTGTACACACACACTGCCCGCTCGCCGGGTGGCAGCTACCATTGTTATGGCAACCGCAGGTTTGGCTGCAGCTCTCCCCGTAGAAACCAGCCTGGCATGCTGCAAGAAAAAGATAAGAAACTGTTTACTTCTAAAGAACAAATCATATCAATGTTAAACACACATTGGTAATAAATATCTGATATGAAATGTTTTATATTGTAGGCTGACTGAAGTGGGGGAAGTCCAATACTAACTCAGGTTGCAGGTAGGACCAATCCACCCTGCAGGACACACACACACCCCAGTGACATGGCTGCAGTGGCCTCCGTTCACACACACACACTTCTCCTGGCAGTCCAACCCATAGAAGCCCTGGGGACAGGCTAAAACACACACACACACACACACACACACACACACACACACACACACACACACACACACACACACAGAGCCTTTACAGCAAACAATAAAGCATATCAATCCACAATGTTAATAACTCAATGATTCCTATAGGCTAATTGAACTGAATTACAGATACAGTTCAGTCTATGGATACGATTTATAGTTTGGATTCTGGATAAGGTTTAGAGAGATTTTGGGAGGTTCTCTTACGTTTCTCACAGAAGGTTCCAGTCCAGCCCACCAGACAGGTGCAGGCTCCGCTCACATGGTCACATGTGCCCTTGTTGTCACACTGACAGTGATGCAGACAGCCTAGCCCAAAATAGCCCACGGGACACTCTGAGACACAGATGAACACAAGTACAGTAGGGAGTGATAGGTGTGTGCTCTGAGATAGTCTGCTATTGTTCTGTCTCAGTACTAAGACTAGACTGAAAGGAAACAACCCACAAACACCTGATATCAGATATTTTGGTTGAGGACTCTCACACACATACTGTCATAGCATTGTGTCCCGGTGTAGCCGGCCTCACAGTTACACTGGCCCGTCACCGCATCACAGCTCCCATCACCATCCTTACAGTCACATTTCTCAGCACAGTCCACCCCCCAGTGCCTGGCGTCACAGGCTGCCATGGAAACAAACAAACAGGAGACATTTTAATTGAACAGTTTACATTCAGTGAGCGTAAGCTATATTTATTTATTTGTATTTATTTGAGACTGTGTTCAATGCCACACCCACTCTACCTTTCCTGCAGTTGTGTCCGGTCCAGCCAGGGGCACATGTGCAACGGCCCGTGACAGGGTGGCAGCGCCCGCTGTTTTCACACAGGCAGCGCAGCTGGCATCCAACACCAAACCGTCCTGTCGGACATGCTACAGCACACAAACATACTGTATGATAGCACTGTGAGCCAAAGAGTCACGCATACTCTACATACTGTATGATAGCACTGTGAGCCAAAGAGTCACGCATACTCTACATACTGTATGATAGCACTGTGAGCCAAAGAGTCACGCATACTCTACATACTGTATGATAGCACTGTGAGCCAAAGAGTCACGCATACTCTACATACTGTATGATAGCACTGTGAGCCAAAGAGTCACGCATACTCTACATACTGTATGATAGCACTGTGAGCCAAAGAGTCACGCATACTCTACATACTGTATGATAGCACTGTGAGCCAAAGAGTCACGCATACTCTACATACTGTATGATAGCACTGTGAGCCAAAGAGTCACTCATACTCTACATACTGTATGATAGCACTGTGAGCCAAAGAGTCACGCATACTCTACATACTGTATGATAGCACTGTGAGCCAAAGAGTCACGCATACTTTACATACTGTATGATAGCACTGTGAGCCAAAGAGTCACGCATACTCTACATACTGTATGATAGCACTGTGAGGCAAAGAGTCACGCATACTCTACATACTGTATGATAGCACTGTGAGGCAAAGAGTCACGCATACTCTACATACTGTATGATAGCACTGTGAGCCAAAGAGTCACGCATACTCTACATACTGTATGATAGCACTGTGAGCCAAAGAGTCACGCATACTCTACATACTGTATGATAGCACGGTGAGCCAAAGAGTCACGCATACTCTACATACTGTATGATAGCACTGTGAGCCAAAGAGTCACGCATACTTTACATACTGTATGATAGCACTGTGAGCCAAAGAGTCACGCATACTCTACATACTGTATGATAGCACTGTGAGCCAAAGAGTCACGCATACTCTACATACTGTATGATAGCACTGTGAGCCAAAGAGTCACGCATACTTTACATACTGTATGATAGCACTGTGAGCCAAAGAGTCACGCATACTTTACATACTGTATGATAGCACTGTGAGCCAAAGAGTCACGCATACTCTACATACTGTATGATAGCACGGTGAGCCAAAGAGTCACGCATACTCTACATACTGTATGATAGCACTGTGAGCCAAAGAGTCACGCATACTTTACATACTGTATGATAGCACTGTGAGCCAAAGAGTCACGCATACTTTACATACTGTATGATAGCACTGTGAGCCAAAGAGTCACGCATACTTTACATACTGTATGATAGCACTGTGAGCCAAAGAGTCACGCATACTTTACATACTGTATGATAGCACTGTGAGCCAAAGAGTCACGCATACTCTACATACTGTATGATAGCACTGTGAGCCAAAGAGTCACGCATACTCTACATACTGTATGATAGCACTGTGAGCCAAAGAGTCACGCATACTTTACATACTGTATGATAGCACTGTGAGCCAAAGAGTCACGCATACTCTACATACTGTATGATAGCACTGTGAGCCAAAGAGTCACGCATACTCTACATACTGTATGATAGCACGGTGAGCCAAAGAGTCACGCATACTCTACATACTGTATGATAGCACGGTGAGCCAAAGAGTCACGCATACTCTACATACTGTATGATAGCACTGTGAGCCAAAGAGTCACGCATACTCTACATACTGTATGATAGCACTGTGAGCCAAAGAGTCACGCATACTCTACATACTGTATGATAGCACTGTGAGCCAAAGAGTCACGCATACTCTACATACTGTATGATAGCACTGTGAGCCAAAGAGTCACGCATACTCTACATACTGTATGATAGCACTGTGAGCCAAAGAGTCACGCATACTCTACATACTGTATGATAGCACTGTGAGCCAAAGAGTCACGCATACTCTACATACTGTATGATAGCACGGTGAGCCAAAGAGTCACGCATACTCTACATACTGTATGATAGCACGGTGAGCCAAAGAGTCACGCATACTCTACATACTGTATGATAGCACTGTGAGCCAAAGAGTCACGCATACTCTACATACTGTATGATAGCACTGTGAGCCAAAGAGTCACGCATACTCTACATACTGTATGATAGCACTGTGAGCCAAAGAGTCACGCATACTCTACATACTGTATGATAGCACTGTGAGCCAAAGAGTCACGCATACTCTACATACTGTATGATAGCACTGTGAGCCAAAGAGTCACGCATACTCTACATACTGTATGATAGCACTGTGAGCCAAAGAGTCACGCATACTCTACATACTGTATGATAGCACTGTGAGCCAAAGAGTCACGCATACTCTACATACTGTATGATAGCACTGTGAGCCAAAGAGTCACGCATACTCTACATACTGTATGATAGCACTGTGAGCCAAAGAGTCACGCATACTCTACATACTGTATGATAGCACTGTGAGCCAAAGAGTCACGCATACTCTACATACTGTATGATAGCACTGTGAGCCAAAGAGTCACGCATACTCTACATACTGTATGATAGCACTGTGAGCCAAAGAGTCACGCATACTCTACATACTGTATGATAGCACTGTGAGCCAAAGAGTCACGCATACTCTACATACTGTATGATAGCACGGTGAGCCAAAGAGTCACGCATACTCTACATACTGTATGATAGCACGGTGAGCCAAAGAGTCACGCATACTCTACATACTGTATGATAGCACTGTGAGCCAAAGAGTCACGCATACTCTACATACTGTATGATAGCACTGTGAGCCAAAGAGTCACGCATACTCTACATACTGTATGATAGCACGGTGAGCCAAAGAGTCACGCATACTCTACATACTGTATGATAGCACTGTGAGCCAAAGAGTCACGCATACTCTACATACTGTATGATAGCACTGTGAGCCAAAGAGTCACGCATACTCTACATACTGTATGATAGCACTGTGAGCCAAAGAGTCACGCATACTCTACATACTGTATGATAGCACTGTGAGCCAAAGAGTCACGCATACTCTACATACTGTATGATAGCACTGTGAGCCAAAGAGTCACGCATACTCTACATACTGTATGATAGCACTGTGAGCCAAAGAGTCACGCATACTCTACATACTGTATGATAGCACTGTGAGCCAAAGAGTCACGCATACTCTACATACTGTATGATAGCACGGTGAGCCAAAGAGTCACGCATACTCTACATACTGTATGATAGCACTGTGAGCCAAAGAGTCACGCATACTCTACATACTGTATGATAGCACTGTGGGCCAAAGAGTCACGCATACTTTACATACTGTATGATAGCACGGTGAGCCAAAGAGTCACGCATACTCTACATACTGTATGATAGCACTGTGAGCCAAAGAGTCACGCATACTCTACATACTGTATGATAGCACTGTGAGCCAAAGAGTCACGCATACTCTACATACTGTATGATAGCACTGTGAGCCAAAGAGTCACGCATACTCTACATACTGTATGATAGCACTGTGAGCCAAAGAGTCACGCATACTCTACATACTGTATGATAGCACGGTGAGCCAAAGAGTCACGCATACTCTACATACTGTATGATAGCACTGTGAGCCAAAGAGTCACGCATACTCTACATACTGTATGATAGCACTGTGAGCCAAAGAGTCACGCATACTTTACATACTGTATGATAGCACGGTGAGCCAAAGAGTCACGCATACTCTACATACTGTATGATAGCACTGTGAGCCAAAGAGTCACGCATACTCTACATACTGTATGATAGCACGGTGAGCCAAAGAGTCACGCATACTCTACATACTGTATGATAGCACTGTGAGCCAAAGAGTCACGCATACTCTACATACTGTATGATAGCACTGTGAGCCAAAGAGTCACGCATACTCTACATACTGTATGATAGCACTGTGAGCCAAAGAGTCACGCATACTCTACATACTGTATGATAGCACTGTGAGCCAAAGAGTCACGCATACTCTACATACTGTATGATAGCACGGTGAGCCAAAGAGTCACGCATACTCTACATACTGTATGATAGCACGGTGAGCCAAAGAGTCACGCATACTCTACATACTGTATGATAGCACTGTGAGCCAAAGAGTCACGCATACTTTACATACTGTATGATAGCACGGTGAGCCAAAGAGTCACGCATACTCTACATACTGTATGATAGCACTGTGAGCCAAAGAGTCACGCATACTCTACATACTGTATGATAGCACTGTGAGCCAAAGAGTCACGCATACTCTACATACTGTATGATAGCACTGTGAGCCAAAGAGTCACGCATACTCTACATACTGTATGATAGCACTGTGAGCCAAAGAGTCACGCATACTCTACATACTGTATGATAGCACTGTGAGCCAAAGAGTCACGCATACTCTACATACTGTATGATAGCACTGTGAGCCAAAGAGTCACGCATACTCTACATACTGTATGATAGCACTGTGAGCCAAAGAGTCACGCATACTCTACATACTGTATGATAGCACTGTGAGCCAAAGAGTCACGCATACTCTACATACTGTATGATAGCACTGTGAGCCAAAGAGTCACGCATACTCTACATACTGTATGATAGCACTGTGAGCCAAAGAGTCACGCATACTCTACATACTGTATGATAGCACTGTGAGCCAAAGAGTCACGCATACTCTACATACTGTGAACACACATATTGGAACACCGTACGGTAAGTTCCCATGACACTGGTCGAAGTGACATGCAAGCATCTGACGGCATTTAACAAGAAAACCGCTGGTTACACAAGAATAACATTTTCCTTCTCCGTGAAAACACGCCTGATGAAAACAGTGTTTATGACCTGTCTGTGCCTCAGACGGAGGGGAATGTGGTGTGGTTGATGTTTTAATGACCCACAACAAGCTCATCAATCTTTTAACATCTCTTTCTAAAATTAAACCACAACTACCACGAGAATCTTTGATCACAGTTCTTCCATTGACTCACTCATACTCACAGTTCTGACAGAGCCTGCCCATGTACCCAGGAGGGCAGGAACACGTCCCGTTGTGTTTGTCACACACTCCTCCATTCTCACAGGCTGGACAGGCCTCACAGCATCCCGCACCCCAGAAGCCCTTCACACACACTATAGCACAAATAAAGAGTATGAGTTAGCGTCAACATCAATATATCACAATGTTTTGACATAGTTGTCGGGTGACATGATAAAATAAACTCAACTTAATGATCTGATTGTTCTCTTACCATTCTCACAGCGTTTTCCTGATGTTCCTGCAGGACACTGGCACTGGCCACTCACTCTGTCACATGGAGCCCCTGAGCAGTCACAGGCCTGAGTGCAACTTGGCCCAAACCTCCCCTCTGGACAGTCTAAAGGAGAGGACGGAGAGACAATGGTAGTCTTACTAAGAGAGGCTGCATACGATAATCCTACATAGTGACCCCATGACATCAGAGAATTATGCCCCTCCCATATGACCAACAGGACAACCTACCTTGATCACAGTTGTCTCCACGGCGACCAGCCGGGCACAAGCGTTGGCACTGCCCGGTCACATGATCACAAGACACTCTGAGCGGGCACTCACATTTGTTCTCACAGCCTGGGCCAAACGTGCCTGGGTCACACTCTGAGGAGGGGGCGGAGAGGAAAGTTAGACACATAAATCCCTACAAAAGGCTGCATCCACAGCTACAGAACAGTGTGATGTAAAGGGCTGCATCTACAGCTACAGAACAGTGTGATGTAAAGGGCTGCATCCACAGCTACAGAACAGTGTGTGATGTAAAGGGCTGCATCTACAGCTACAGAACAGTGTGTGATGTAAAGGGCTGCATCTACAGCTACAGAACAGTGTGTGATGTAAAGGGCTGCATCTACAGCTACAGAACAGTGTGATGTAAAGGGCTGCATCTACAGCTACAGAACAGTGTGATGTAAAGGGCTGCATCTACAGCTACAGAACAGTGTGATGTAAAGGGCTGCATCTACAGCTACAGAACAGTGTGATGTAAAGGGCTGCATCTACAGATACAGAACAGTGTGATGTAAAGGGCTGCATCTACAGCTACAGAACAGTGTGATGTAAAGGGCTGCATCTACAGCTACAGAACAGTGTGATGTAAAGGGCTGCATCTACAGCTACAGAACAGTGTGATGTAAAGGGCTGCATCTACAGCTACAGAACAGTGTGATGTAAAGGGCTGCATCTACAGCTACAGAACAGTGTGATGTAAAGGGCTGCATCTACAGCTACAGAACAGTGTGATGTAAAGGGCTGCATCCACAGCTACAGAACAGTGTGATGTAAAGGGCTGCATCTACAGCTACAGAACAGTGTGATGTAAAGGGCTGCATCTACAGCTACAGAACAGTGTGATGTAAAGGGCTGCATCTACAGCTACAGAACAGTGTGATGTAAAGGGCTGCATCTACAGCTACAGAACAGTGTGATGTAAAGGGCTGCATCTACAGCTACAGAACAGTGTGATGTAAAGGGCTGCATCTACAGCTACAGAACAGTGTGATGTAAAGGGCTGCATCCACAGCTACAGAACAGTGTGTGATGTAAAGGGCTGCATCTACAGCTACAGAACAGTGTGATGTAAAGGGCTGCATCTACAGCTACAGAACAGTGTGATGTAAAGGGCTGCATCTACAGCTACAGAACAGTGTGATGTAAAGGGCTGCATCTACAGAACAGTGTGATGTAAAGGGCTGCATCTACAGCTACAGAACAGTGTGATGTAAAGGGCTGCATCTACAGCTACAGAACAGTGTGATGTAAAGGGCTGCATCTACAGCTACAGAACAGTGTGATGTAAAGGGCTGCATCTACAGCTACAGAACAGTGTGATGTAAAGGGCTGCATCCACAGCTACAGAACAGTGTGTGATGTAAAGGGCTGCATCTACAGCTACAGAACAGTGTGTGATGTAAAGGGCTGCATCTACAGCTACAGAACAGTGTGATGTAAAGGGCTGCATCTACAGCTACAGAACAGTGTGATGTAAAGGGCTGCATCTACATCTACAGAACAGTGTGATGTAAAGGGCTGCATCTACAGCTACAGAACAGTGTGATGTAAAGGGCTGCATCTACAGCTACAGAACAGTGTGATGTAAAGGGCTGCATCTACAGCTACAGAACAGTGTGATGTAAAGGGCTGCATCTACAGCTACAGAACAGTGTGATGTAAAGGGCTGCATCTACAGAACAGTGTGATGTAAAGGGCTGCATCTACAGAACAGTGTGATGTAAAGGGCTGCATCTACAGCTACAGAACAGTGTGATGTAAAGGGCTGCATCTACAGCTACAGAACAGTGTGATGTAAAGGGCTGCATCTACAGCTACAGAACAGTGTGTGATGTAAAGGGCTGCATCTACAGCTACAGAACAGTGTGTGATGTAAAGGGCTGCATCTACAGCTACAGAACAGTGTGATGTAAAGGGCTGCATCTACAGCTACAGAACAGTGTGATGTAAAGGGCTGCATCTACAGCTACAGAACAGTGTGATGTAAAGGGCTGCATCTACAGCTACAGAACAGTGTGATGTAAAGGGCTGCATCTACAGAACAGTGTGATGTAAAGGGCTGCATCTACAGCTACAGAACAGTGTGATGTAAAGGGCTGCATCTACAGAACAGTGTGATGTAAAGGGCTGCATCCACAGCTACAGAACAGTGTGTGATGTAAAGGGCTGCATCTACAGCTACAGAACAGTGTGATGTAAAGGGCTGCATCCACAGCTACAGAACAGTGTGTGATGTAAAGGGCTGCATCTACAGCTACAGAACAGTGTGATGTAAAGGGCTGCATCCACAGCTACAGAACAGTGTGTGATGTAAAGGGCTGCATCTACAGCTACAGAACAGTGTGATGTAAAGGGCTGCATCTACAGCTACAGAACAGTGTGATGTAAAGGGCTGCATCTACAGAACAGTGTGATGTAAAGGGCTGCATCTACAGCTACAGAACAGTGTGATGTAAAGGGCTGCATCTACAGCTACAGAACAGTGTGATGTAAAGGGCTGCATCTACAGCTACAGAACAGTGTGATGTAAAGGGCTGCATCTACAGCTACAGAACAGTGTGATGTAAAGGGCTGCATCTACAGCTACAGAACAGTGTGATGTAAAGGGCTGCATCTACAGAACAGTGTGATGTAAAGGGCTGCATCTACAGCTACAGAACAGTGTGATGTAAAGGGCTGCATCCACAGCTACAGAACAGTGTGATGTAAAGGGCTGCATCTACAGATACAGAACAGTGTGATGTAAAGGGCTGCATCCACAGCTACAGAACAGTGTGATGTAAAGGGCTGCATCTACAGCTACAGAACAGTGTGATGTAAAGGGCTGCATCCACAGCTACAGAACAGTGTGTGATGTAAAGGGCTGCATCTACAGCTACAGAACAGTGTGATGTAAAGGGCTGCATCCACAGCTACAGAACAGTGTGTGATGTAAAGGGCTGCATCTACAGCTACAGAACAGTGTGATGTAAAGGGCTGCATCCACAGCTACAGAACAGTGTGTGATGTAAAGGGCTGCATCTACAGCTACAGAACAGTGTGATGTAAATGGCTGCATCTACAGCTACAGAACAGTGTGATGTAAAGGGCTGCATCTACAGCTACAGAACAGTGTGTGATGTAAAGGGCTGCATCCACAGCTACAGAACAGTGTGATGTAAAGGGCTGCATCTACAGCTACAGAACAGTGTGATGTAAAGGGCTGCATCCACAGCTACAGAACAGTGTGTGATGTAAAGGGCTGCATCTACAGCTACAGAACAGTGTGATGTAAAGGGCTGCATCTACAGCTACAGAACAGTGTGATGTAAAGGGCTGCATCTACAGCTACAGAACAGTGTGATGTAAAGGGCTGCATCTACAGCTACAGAACAGTGTGATGTAAAGGGCTGCATCTACAGCTACAGAACAGTGTGATGTAAAGGGCTGCATCTACAGCTACAGAACAGTGTGATGTAAAGGGCTGCATCTACAGCTACAGAACAGTGTGTGATGTAGGAAGATGATCATAACTTTTTCCTGCCACTGACCTTCCCTGCACGCATTGCCTTGCCAACCGGGCTTGCAGACGCAGGTGCCGTGGTGACGGTGACACTCCAGAGTGTTCTGTTGGACACACTCACACTCCTCTGAACAGCCCGGTCCAAAGGCCCACTTGGGACACACTGGATAGGGAAGGAGATAACATGAAAAATATTGAATAAGACCTGAATGTTATCGATATACACTGAGTATACAAAACATGCTCTTTCCATGACATAGACTGACCAGGTTAATCCAGGTGAAAGCTATGATCCCTTATTGATGTCACCTGTTAAATCCACTTCAAGCAATCAATCAAACGTATTTATCAGCTGATGTCACAAAGTGCTGTACAGAAACCCAGCCTAAAAGTCCAAACAGCAAGCAATGCAGGTGTAAAAGCACGGTGGCTAGGAAAAACTCCTTAGAAAGGCCAGAGCCTAGGAAGAAGCCTAGAGAGGAAACAGGCTCTGTAGGGTGGCCAGTCCTCTTCTAGCTGTGCCGGGTGGAGATTATAACAGAACATGGCCAAGATGTTCAAATGTTCATAGATGACCAGCAGGGTGTAGATGAAGGGGTGGAGACAGGGTAAAGAACGATTTTAAAGCCTTGAGACAATTGAGACATGGATTGTGTATGTGTGTTATTCAGAGGGTGAATGGGCAAGACAAAATATTTAAGTGCCTATGAACAAGGTATGGTAGTAGGTGCCAGGCGCATCGGTTTGTGTCAAGAACTTCAACACTGCCGGGTTTTTCACGCTCAACACTTGCATTGGAGTCAACATGGGCCAGCATCCCTGTGGAACGCTTTCGACACCTTGCAGAATCCATGCTCCGATGAATTGATGTTGTTCAGAGGGCAAAAGGAGGCGTGCAACTCAATATTAGGAAGGTGTTGTTAATGTTCTGTACACTCAGTGTAGGTAGAGATTAGAGGTGAGGGGTCAGCAGTGTGAGTGACTCACGTAGATGGCAGAACCTCCCGTAGAGTCCAGGGTCACACAGACAGGCTCCGTAGGTGCGGTGGCAGCACCCGTTATTGGCACAGTTACACTTCTTATTGCACTGTTTCCCATAGAAGCCCTTAGGACAGCCTACAGACAACAAGATATTGTTATCAGGCAACTGAACGTTTCAATAGTGTCTGAATAACTGATAATGTTTTTTTGTATGTACAGTATCTGTTAACCAGTAGTTACTCACCATCCTGGCACATGTCTCCACTGACCCCAGGTGGGCAGCGACAGTTCCCATTGACAGTGTCACAGGTGGCTCCGTTCTTACACTTACAGGGGAATGAGCAGTTCCTGCCGAAGGATCCCTCGGAACAAGCTGTTAGAATAGAATAAAACGTTATATATTTATCCATTATACAGAAAGAGACGTGTCGTTCCACAGAGAAACACAGACATAATATTGATCAGATGTATTATTTACTGTGTTGAGAGTGCAGTGTCTGTGTACACTGTGTGTATATACTGACTCTGGTTGCAGATGAGGCCTGTCCATCCATCGGGACAGTGACATCCATCTCTCCCTGGGCCACACAGCCCTCCGTTAGAGCAGTCCTCACAGGTCAGGCTGCAGTCATGGCCAAACGTGTTGTTCAGACACACTGCACACAGGACAGAAGAGATTACTGACTATAACGTTCTAGAAAAATATCTGCTTGTGGTTAGGGATTTGCAAATCTTCAACTAAATTCTTCCTAGCAACCCCTGGTGAGATGACCTTAAATAATACAATACTGATTACTGTTTTCACATTAATAAATCAAGGAACAACACAAAACAGATCCTATGGCTCTCTGCCATAGCCCCCTGCCACAGTCTATAAGCTTCCCCATTACTACAGAGGTATACAAAAAACAGCCTCAGAATATGAGGCTAACCAATTTGCCACCTGCTGTGGGGTATTTAATTGCCAAGTAACTAGTAAGCAAATAAGGAGGTCTGGTAGTCTACCTCCTGTTGCTCAGACACGGAGATAATAAGATACAGGCCCAGTGTCTGTGTTCGGGTTCAGTGGCTCACCAAATTTCTCTGCTAGCGTGCTCTCAGCCAGCAGCTCTCTAGCATCATCATCCTCATAGTCATCATAGCGCTCCAGGCGCTGGTTGTAGTCCTGCAGCAGGGCGAGCTGGGGCTGAGCCAGGGTCCCCACAATATCCTGGCCCCCACTAGACAGGGCCTCAACTGTATTCCCCAGCGCTGCAGAGTGAGAGAGAGACAGAGAAAGAGACAGACAAACAGAGAGAGAGAGAGAGAGTAACAGGTTACCAGGATGTCCACATGGAGTGTGATGGTGCTGTGGCCCTAGGCAACAACATTTAATTTGATTGGTGTAACTCACGTTCACAGGAGCGTCGGTCCTCGTCCAGACGGAAGCCCTGGCGGCAGAAACACTGGAAGGAGCCGGCGGTGTTCTGGCATGTGTGATCACAGCCACCGTTGGCCGCCAGACACTCATCCACATCTACACAACACACACACACACACACACACACAGTCCAGAGTCCAGTCACTTACAAAAACACTGCTCCTCAGTCATGTTAATTGATATAAATGGCAAATTTAGAGTTGAATAAATGTTGTTATGTAATAAACAATGTACAGAAAACCAAAGAATACACTGCCTTTTCATCAAACAAGCATTTCACTGTAAGGTCTAGCTAGACCTGTTGTATTCGGCGCACGTGGCAAATAAACTTTGATTTGAAACATGACTAAAATGTTACAGCATCATGCACATATTATTCAACTGGAAGCATTCCAGGTTCAACAGTTATATTGTATAATGAGTGCCCCACTAGATCACTATTCTAAGGTTATAGAGGGTGAACATACCATCACAGCTACATCCATCTGAGTTGAGGCGGTAGCCCGCTGTGCAGTAACACTCATAGCCCCCAGGGTAGTTGGTACAGTCCTGCTCGCAGCATGAACTTCCCTCTCCACACTCGTCCAGGTCTGCCAAACAAAACACACACAATGAAAAGCATTACTCGAATGATCATGATATTGTGATATGTTACAAACCAGGCACATGTTAAACTGACCTGAGTTAAAGGGTAAAGATTAATCTCTAGACTGACCAACACCGATCTGAGCTGAATGGTCTCTAGAATGAATGGTAAAGATTAGTCTCTAGACCGAATGGCAAAGGTTAGTCTCTAGATTGAATGGTAAAGGTTAGTCTCTAGACCGAATGGTAAAGGTTAGTCTCTAGACCGAATGGTAAAGGACTGATCTGAGCAGTAAAGGTTCAGCTCTGAATGGTAAAGATTAGTCTCTAGACCGAATGGTAAAGGTTAGTCTCTAGACCGAATGGTAAAGGTTAGTCTCTAGACCGAATGGTAAAGGTTAGTCTCTAGACCGAATGGTAAAGGTTAGTCTCTAGACCGAATGGTAAAGGTTAGTCTCTAGACCGAATGGTAAAGGTTAGTCTCTAGACCGAATGGTAAAGGTTAGTCTCTAGACCGAATGGTAAAGGACTGATCTGAGCAGTAAAGGTTCAGCTCTGAATGGTAAAGGTTAGTCTATAGATTGAATGATAAAGGTTAGTCTCCAGACTGATCTTAGCTGAGCTGAATGTTAAAGGTTCATCTCTGAATGGTAAAGGTTAGTCTCTAGACTGACCGACACAGGTCTTGAGGTCATCCTCCAGTCGGTAACCCTGGTTACAGCTGCAGACAGGGCCGCCAGTGGAGTGCTGGCAGTGATGGGAGCAGCCTCCATTGTTGCTCTCACAGCTGTTGACAATCTCCATCTCAATCCCTGTCACAGAAACATGAGATGACTCTCCCATTACTTCTGATTGAAACATTTTGTACATTTCAGATCATTTCAAACAGGCAAAGATATGATGATGATTATAGGAGCCAAACTCACGGTAGCACTGGCGTCCGTCTGCTCCCAGCTCGTAGGCAGTGTCACACACACAGGTGAAGGAGCCCGGGATGTTGTGGCAGCCATGAGCACATCCCGTCTGTTCAGACTCACACTCATCAATATCTGGGACAGATAAACAAAGAGTATATACGGATCTATTAAATACAGAGACATGATTGACCCTGTATGAACAGTAGTGCAGTAGTCAACAGGTGGACATCTTACCCTCACAGGTCTTCCTGTCCTCTGCCAGCTTGTACCCATTTCTACAGTCACAGTGGGTCTTGCCACCATCAACAAGACAGTTTTGCTGGCAGCCGCCATTCTTATCATGACATGGATTCTCCACTTTAACATAGGAGACGCACAACGTTTAATGTTGACAGCACTTTATCTTGAAAAATATTTTACATTTCTAACAAATATAATCGTACGGCGGCGCATAATTGGCCCAGTGTCGTCCGGGCTGAGCCGGGGTAGGCTGTCATTGTAAATAAGAATTTGTTCTTAACTGACTTGCCTAGTTAAATAAAGGTTCAATTTTTAAAAAATCAGTGTGAAGGGGGAGGACATTTATCGAAAATGCAGAAGTACTTTTAATACACACGGACACAACTACTCAAGACAAAGGTCCCAACTCTACACTGGGCTGAGTATTTTTCTGCATATTTAAGTGCGTTTAACTTGTATCTGCCTGTCCTGTACACTACAGCAGCTGGAGTGAGAAGCTTCAGCACTGCAGAAATTAGAGGAAGCTGGTCCTGGCCAACCATTACAACGTAAAAGCGTCTAAAAGACAGTAATTATAATCTTCCTTCCCTCAGAGAGAACTAGTCCACCTCATCGCTCAGAGAGAGAGAGAGAGAAAGAGAAAGAGAAGAGGGCCAGACATTCCATGTCTGAGTCTTGGGCTGTCAGAGCATAATGTTAACTAATGTTGAGAAAACAGGAAAGACGAGTGAACACTTCAAATCAGGGTTGTATTCACACTAATTTAACGTCTCATCTCCTGAATGGAAGTCCAACTTACCCTTCCTCCGACATTTTGTTGGACATGAACTATTGGCAGCTATGAATCTATAGTGTTATGACAAACCCTTCAAAAGGACACCTTGGATTCACAAATACCCTTCCCTCAACTCTCTAGATGCTGTCGTGCTTGTATCATGCCTACACTCTCCCCTCTCCGTCTATCCATTACTTAGACATGTTGCAATTGTATAGTTACAGCTTAAAGCTCCTGCAAGCATGGTTATCCACAGTTAGTTTCATGTCTGTATCAGGCTGCTTTCTCTCTTAGCTGCCTGTCACTCAACATGCACAGAAAGCTGCTCTCTCTCTCTGCACTCGTGGTTACTTCAGCCAAAGACAGTGTGCACTTCACTCAGTGTGCATTCACGATCAGTAATGTAGCCTATATTTGTGATGAAAAAGAGAAAACCATATGTTTACAATAAAATGTGACATCACACTCTGTCAACTTGCCCGCTATGCAGTCTTTCTACCAAACATACTTCATCTGCAGTTTCCCATGTCAGACCTGAGATCCAACGATACACTGGGAGAGTGAAAGGAAACGCCATTAAATGTGACGTGGGAGCTTATTTCTTATTTGTATTTAATTGGTTGAAATGTTATTTTCACATGGAGGGAATTTCAGTAATTGGCAAGTGCTCGGATAGATTATTCATCTGTGAGTGAGTATGTGAGTGCTGCTGGGTGCATAGTAGTGTAGAAAGACCAGAGGATGGGTACACTCACATTTGCAGTGCTTTCCATCGTCAGCAAGCACGTAGTTGGCTCTACAGCGGCAGCGGAAGGCAGTAGGGGACTGCTGTACACAGAAATGCTCACATCCTCCATTACTGATGCCACATGATTGGACAGCTGGACACAGACAGACAGATACAATACATTTTTGTTATATTGTGGGAGGAGAACCATTGCATTTTCACAGTAACCCTTCTACCCTTTACTCTGCATCCTTTGCTCTTTCTGAAAGGCTGCAAGCTCAGAAGTGCTACCAACACAAACACTGTGCTAAACACCTCAGTGGTTTGTTCTACTTTGACCCAGTAAAGAGCCATCAACAGGCCTGAAGGGCCAATAATCACACAGACAGCGGAAGGAAGGTCCTCAGTGGTGAAGGAAACTCTGAGATGATGAGTTGAAGCCAGAGCCAGCTCACTGACTGATCTCTGCTTTCTACGTCTCTTTGTCTCCCATGCAGCCATAGCATGTCTCTGCTTGACCTGGTTCTCTGGGAGAACATTAAGTAGAGGTTTTAACAGCAGGTGTTGTTTCATGGTGTTTTGTTAAAGTGAGGGACAGACTAGAGCCTATCCACCATCTGAAACTCTTAGATCCCTCCATCAACTACACTGGCTGGACACAGTATGCATCCATCTGCTTGATTAGGTGGACCTCTCCTGGAAAGCCATGAACTGGATATGAAAAAATGACTGATATGTTGAATTGATATGGGAAGACATCTGGTGTTCCTTTCCTATTGGTATGCATCTCTCTCTCTCTCGCTCTCTCTCAAGAGAGGGATGTACAGTATCCATCCCATCCAGTGTTAGAGCACAGTTCCCAGACCTCTGTCAGGAGAAAGATATGCAGACTCACAGATAAGCATCACCCCTGAGACAGTTCACATGTGCATTGTGATTATTAGTGCAATCAGTCATCATCCACTGTGGATGATGACTGCAGCCATCACATAACTCAGTGACACTAGGGTCCCCCTATCTATCCTGTTTCATTCCTATACTCATATCCTATACATTGTGCCAAAGCCAAGAAAAGCAGCATACATTTCCATTCTCAATGTCAGAGAAGGCGCCCTGTGTACATTCCTTGCTGTGTGCATTGAGATTGAGTTTATACTCATGTGCTAACAGCTGTTTTTAAAAGCCTTGGGGCTGTACGCTGAGTCGTGCATCTCGGCGATGATAGAGACAAGTTACAGGTACAACGTAAACACACAGGCAAGAGAGCTGGAGAGTAAGTGGATCTCACACGGAGTTAGGCCAGCGGCCTCTATGAGATTGCCTAAGACTTTAAATACCACACTGACAGAAGGAAATGTAGAGAAGTATTGGCTTTTCAACTAAACTCAGACCTTTCTATAATGTAGTTCCTCAGGCCTATACTAACTCCTACCTGGCCCTGGGTTTTCCAAAAGCTTCCACTGACTAGAATGACACAATATGTTTGTGGTTTGTATATCATGATGATGTTGTATAACATAGGGTTATCAGGTTAATTGTCCACTGGGTGCTGTTGTTACTCACCGATGCAGGTGCGTGCATCAACATGGAGTCGAGAGCCTGTGTTGCATTCACAGTGATAGGAGCCCCTGGTGTTCACGCATCTGTGCTGGCAGCCCCCGTTATAGACCTGGCACTCATCAATATCTGCAGGGCCATGCACCACACACACACACACACAGAGTGAGGAAGGGAATTTATAGCAATTGTCCTAAAGGTTGTCTCATTATCAGAAAGGTACCACTGAAGAATCAGCTCCAGAAAGCTTCCATGTGCTGAGACAGGAATTTAGACTCAGCTTTAGGAGAAAGATACGCTCCTACATTTTTCATTTGGCATTTTACAGACTCTCTTATCCAGAGCGACTTACAAGAGCATTTAGGGTTAAGTCTAGGGCCGGTACGATACCAGTATCTCGATACTCGTTAGTATCATGGCAAGGAAATATAACACAAAACGGATTTAACTTCTTCAGGGAAACAGCCCTTGTTCGTGTTTTATTTTTGACATGGAAACATTTTTGCAATACTGGTATCGTCCCAGCCCTAGTTAAGTGCCTTGCTCAAGGGCACATCGGCAGATTTTTCCCCTAGTCAGCTCGGGGATTCAAACCAGCGACCTTTCGGTTACTGGCCCAATAAGCTTAACCGCAAGGTTACCTGTCACCCTCCAAGAGGAAGGAGTAAGATGGATGAGGGTACAAGTACTCCGCCAGTGCCCTAGTGCCCAAACAAACAAATCCTCCATGTGGTAACAACTACTGAACAGTTAAATCCAAATTAAAATTCCTGTACTCTCTCTATCAGTCTCAGGGACATGTCACAGGAGCATTTGGGAACCCAAATCGAAGTACACAAAACATAGACATTCCACCAAACACTGAGATTATAAACAAATTAAGACAGATGTTCTTTATCAGGGAGACTAAACAGGGGAATAAAATACTACTTGTCCTTTCTGCAATGTAATTTCAAAATGTTAACAACTAATTTCCAGTTTATAGCTCATGCAAGGGGTTAACAAATAATCGTACGCCAGCCATAACTGACCACCAGTGAGATCAGAGGTGAACCGTTCTCTTTTGACTGGTAACATTCAGTATGTCGGAAGTTTCGTACAGTCCTTACATTAGGCTTGTGAATCACTATGATGTGAACAGTTTCCGGCCAATCTGACTGTCTGTACAATAAGTAACACACCATAAAATGACTGATGGTTGTGGCCAGTTTAAATAACTAAGGCAGAGTGAGTTATGTGCCGCTCAGAGGAGTTCAGTAAGTCCACTCACAGAGAATTTATCTTCAAGAAGAAACTATTTCAAGAATTCAGCTTAACCTCTGTGAAAAAATGTGTTTTTTAAACAAGAGGAAAGATAGGGAAGACTTAGTAGACAAGTTTCTATAATATTATCCTCTTCCCATTGTTTAGTTCTTATTATACAATGGGTGGGTCTAATCCTGGATGCTGATTGGTTAAAACTGCACTGGGGTTGCTGGATCGAATCCCCGAGCTGACAAGGTAAAAATCTGTCATTCTGCCCCTGAACAAGGCATTTAACCCACTGTTTCCTAGGCTGTCATTGAAAATAAGAATTTGATCTTAACTGACTTGCCTAGTTAAATAAAGGTTAAAAATATATAAATATAATAATAGTAATAATAATAATAATTCCAGCCGGTGTCTATTCCACAAGTTACCACTGGCTAAAGTTATGACGTTGAAATGCCTATCTACTCGGTTCCATCTGACTGCACAATCCACTGTCTCATCAGCCCAGCCAGACAATTTCTAAACTTTATATCCACTATAAAAAGCATCTAGACATTATCTTCCATTTCTTTTAGACTTGCAATTGGTTTTAAATAGCGAAGATTTGTATAAACCTTGCAGTCTGTATCTCTGACATTTGAAACATTGTAGGCTCCTGAGTGCTGCTTCACTGCTTCTCAGTGCTTGAGGTGTCACTACAGACACCCTGGTTCGAATCCAGGCTGTATCACTTGTGATTGGGAGTCCCATGGGGAGGTGCACAATTGGCCCAGCATCGTTCAGGTTTGGCTGGTGTAGGCCGTCATTGTAAATAAGAATTTGTTCTTAACTGACTTGCCTAGTTAAATAAAGGTAAAATAAAATAAAAATTGAAATTTGGTTTCCAGCTGTCCCAAAGAAATGAAGGTGTCGGGATGAAACAGACAGGTAGGCAGCTTTTCTCAGCCAGTCGAATTCATGAGTCAGCATAATTGTTATGGATATACACAAAGAAATGTCAAAAGAAAACAGGTCAAACGAAACGAAGTGCAGCTAGTTTGCCGTCTTCCCAGCTTCAGTCTGAGGTGATTGTGTTAGCTGTGTTGTTGGCTAGCTCCTCTGAACAACAGAGGACATTTTCTATGCCAGGTGTATTCTATTGATGTATCCAAATAAATGTAACCAGAAAACAGCTCAAACAAATGCAAAAGCAGCTACTTTGTTGTTATTCTGGCTGCACTGTTTGACGTGACTGTAAGTTAGCCGTAGTTGGCTAGCTAACAAAAAAGGGACAAGAACGTTGCCAGCCAGTATGGCAATAGAACATTTAGAACGAACGACTGGGTACCATCCATAGACACAGAAAAAAAAGACTTAATGACTGAGTCGCAACTCTGGCAACCGAACCGATAGAACGAACAACCAGCCAGCGTGGGTAGCAACACTAGATTTGTGTCAGGACTATATCTTGTGGAAGGATGAATAAATTAATCAAATAAAAATAATATGAATACATTAATCAAAATATTTTTTTCAATTAAAATATATAAATCATTATTTTAATATGTTGGTAACCCATTGTATAAAAGTGATAATGCCCTGGAAGCCCGTGTTTGGAGGATATATCAGCACGGTTTGCTGGGCCTCGACTTTGTCTTGGGCCTAAAAACACCCGTGCCAATATATCCTCCAAACACCGGCTTCGAGGGCATTATCACTTAATTATGTCATTGTGTTGTGCTTTGCATTGGGAACAATATTCAATTGTGAAGTCATGTGTTATGCACTACTCGAGTTACTGAAGGCAAATCCCACATTTTTCATGATCTATTTCTCCTTTGTAATATTCAGCAATAATGAACATTCATCACACATAAAAACCCTCATAACAATAATAGACTCCTCAATTGGAACAATAATGTAGTCATTGTGTGCTAATGTCATTACACTGTCATGCTGGCACATCCCCTTTTTCAGTGGTGACTTAACTGTGCCTAACATGATCAATCTTTCTCTTGTCATGCACTTGGAGCCATGGAGGGGTAAATGAGATCCAGAGGCACAGTACCAGAAGGAGAGAGCCCAGAGAACCCCCTCCCCTCCCAGAGCCCTGGTAGCACGCTATGTGGGATCTGGACTGGCACTGCTGAGCTCCATTGCCGTCATTACACGGCACCCCAGCGATGTCTGTCTGACATGAAAGCAGCCTGATAGACACTAACAGCCTGTGACCACATCCAGAACAAAATGTATCACAGTGGACTCTGGGAGGGAACAGAAGCCCTCCCCTGGGGGTTACAATACCTACACAATGGAGGGGGAGATTTTATGAATATTTATTTTTGGCCTTGCTGCTTGTAACCCCAACAGAACAGATTTAAATACTGTATAATCAGAAACACTTAGCCAAGCCATAGTGTGCACTGTGCAGTGGGTTAGAGAAGCATGCAACCATTTCAGTCCTTACTGTACTGTACATCCTACACCACCAGTATTCCTCATCTTTAGTTCTGTCTATAGATGAACCCATCCACTCCCATTGGAGGCATCTTTTAAGATGGTGTTTTGGGACAGAGTACATCCTCTACACATTATACCAATTTAACTCCAAACTGCTGCCAAACGTCAGCTCAGTTCCATCCAGGAAAGCTGGCAGGCAGATGGGTGCTCTCTTTTCTGTCCATGCAGCATGTTTCTGTTTGATTTTTAATGAAATCACTCCAAAGATGTGGTGCTGTTTCCCTGTGGACCATGGCATACTGTAAAAGCCCTCTAGGTTGGTTTCCATGTCTAGAACATGATTCCACAGAGCATGGTCCCAAAGCCCCAGCAGCCACAGGCTTACAGCAGCCATAAGGCCAGTAGCCATTAGGCCAGTTTTCACTATTCATGGAAAAATAGTTTAGCTTTGGTATTTCTCCAAGCATGAAATCGACATGGATTTCTAGCTGATTCTCAGTTGTGTAGTTTGAATACAAATTAGGATGCACCTGACTCATGCAGCCAGATATAGGACGATGTACTGCATGTAAGATATTGGACCCATTCACATAAACCAGAGTTTGACCATCTTCCAGAGCTGCACTGAAGTAACTCTCAAACAAAGTGTTTAGTCATTTTTATAGTGACAAGACCTGTTAAGTTTACAACTGGAGTCATGTCATATTTATGTTAGCATTACTAAACGTGGGTTTCTACATGCATATTTCATGTCTCTCCACTGATAAGTGGAAGCCTCCACTTCTCCTGGAGTTATGTGGGCAGTGCCGGGCTACACACAAGGGCACCAGTCCATCTCCATAGTAGGAGTAGACTGATAACACTGAGACTTCCTCTGCATTGCTGACAGAACATAAAACATGATCCTAGTAGAGTGCACAATAGTACACCTGTCATCCAACTGAAAATGATGGGAAGAGTTGTTCAGGCTTGGTCTAATGATCTGGATGAAAATATTATATAGGGGAAAGCTTGACCCAGATGACCTCTTAATCATAAGGTTTATTTTCATTCAGTTAAAATTACTCAAAACCAACAATAGTGTAACAGGCTTTGCCATATATGACATAAACCCACTGAGATATCATTTATAGGCAGTATTGCCCATGCAAGGGTAAACATAACAACAGAAGTGTGGAGTGTATTGTAGCACTCACCTGGCCCATGATATCCCATGTTGTACCCATTGTAGCCATTATATCCATGGAAGCAGTCAGGCATATAGCAAATCCTTCTATGATAGCGGTGGTACAGATTGTTAGCACCCAAGACTGGATATATATGAGCCCCAAAACACCCCACGAGGAGCATCAACCATCCTGACAATGCCATGTCCAAGAACTAGCCTACTATATATTCTCACAGATAGAAAAAATGTATTTATGGCAAAAAAAAATGCTAACATAAGCCCACATGCAATTTACAAAATGACAACTACAATACTGTTTGAGATATGTTAAAACAAGACATGAATATACAAAAGATCTAAACCCTGTTTTGATTTTTCATTTCAGTCACATCTTGTGTAAAGGCAGAACAACTTCTTGCTCCCTCTGATTTCTCCCCCCTCTATATCTCTCTCTTTTTAGTCTCTCCCTCTCTCTCTCTATCTGCCTGCCTCCTCCACCATGTCTGTCTCCCATGTCCTGACCATTTAAGGCACTCCCCCCCTCCTCCTCCTCCTCTCCTCCACACTCTCCTCAAAGTAGCCCATATGCTCAAGCCTATGATCACACATGCTACTATAATGTACCATTGGAATGATATCGTATTTGACAGAAATTACAGTGATTAGAGTGTTAAAAAGCCAATATTTAAAATGATAGTGATTTAGGACTATAGTTGGCAATGCTTTTCCTGATACTTCAAAGGCTGATGTATGTAAAAAATGTGATTGATTTATAGGATATGGCATGCAGGTACTAGAAGGAATGTGAAAATAAGATTTATTATAAAATAGTTCAACTTTTCTTTTGATATAGAAATCTAAGAAATAACTGCCAAAGTACAATATAGCCAGATCTGATAAGTGCCAAGGGTACAATTTTATATTTCGAAACCAAACATCAGAGAAAAGAATGAATCTTGCAGTGACCCCATCTACTCAGGAGCTCAGTGCAGTCTCTCATCCCTTGCCAACACATACATTTAAACAGTGGAGGCTGAACCATGACAGGTCTTCATTGGGTTGAAAAATAATGCATGAACGTGGTCAAAAACGATTGTCACGATTTGTACAAAAATGGCTCATATAAAGAACTCTGAAGCTGGTATGGGGTTATTTTCTACTTATACATTCTCATTTAGACCCCAATCCCACCACTTGTGTGCGTTGCCAAAGAGCTCTATTTTCATGTCATCTGACCATAGCACCGGTTCCAATCCAAGTGCAAATGTCATTTAGCAAATCCTGGTGTTTACATTTGTTGGATAACATGAAAATAGAGCTCTTTAGCACACCAGTGGTGGGTTTGGGGTCTAAATGAGAATGTATAAGTAGAAGAGAAAAAAAACTACTTACAGTAAAACATGGTGGTGTATCTTTGATGTTATTGGGCTACATTTTTGCTTCCACTGGTCCTGGGGCCCTTGTTAAAGTCAACAGCGTCATGAACTTTACCCAGTACCAGGACATTTTTGCCAAAAACCTGGTTGCCTCTGCCAAGAGGCTGAAACTTGGCCGCAAGTGGATCTTCCATCAAGACAATATCCCCAAGCGCACATCAAATACACAAATAAATGGTTAATTGGCCACAAAATCATAATTTGCCAATGGCCATCTCAGTCTCCAAACTTGAACCCCATTGAAAACCTGTGGTTTGTTTTGAAGAGGGCAGTCCATAAGTGAAACGAAGGATATCAAGGATCTGGAAAGACGCTGTATGGAGGACTGGTCTAAGATCCTTCCTAATGTGTTCTCCAATCTCATAAAACATTTTAGAAAAAGTCTTAGTGCTGTTATCCTCAAAAGTTCAGGTATTACTTCTGGGTTTTTAGTTGAGATGGCAGGCCTATTCAGACAGCTCAGCACCATCTACAGAGACTGTCAGTCATACAGTAGGAATGCACTCACCATCCCTATGCTGTTAGACATACCATACACATACTGTATCTTCCTACATCCATTACAGTGCTGTCCACACAGGCACTGAAAGCAGACTTTTTAGGTTTTTAAGTTCAGTAAATATTCTGAACTTATTAATGAGCTGATATGTTTTTGTCCATTAGACATCAGAGCAGATGTCCATAGAGAGTGGTATTACCCCCAGCTGTGATAACATGCCTATTAGCAGTCTTAATAACCACAACATAAAGTCTTCAAAAAAAAAAAAGGTTATTCAGCAGTCCCCATAGATGAACTGTTTTTGGTTCCATGTAGAGCCCTCTGTGGAAAGGGTCCCACGTGGAACCAAAAATTGTTCTTCAAAGGATTATCCTATGGGGACAGCCAAATAACCCTTTTAGGTTCTAGATAGCACAAGTTTTTTCAAAAAGTGTATCATTATTGGCTCCTTCAGTTAGCATTCACGCTGCACAGCATTCCAATCAGGCTTCTCCTCAGGGCTGGGGATAGCTACATATTGAACTTATCACTGCCATGTATTCAACGAATTACAGACATTCTCCAATGGAAAACATCAAGCTGAGCAAAAACAAAGATCCTTGAGTAAGTGGAATTTTAGATCTGTGTGGCTTATTTGTCTATTAGACTTGGGTTCAAGCAGTATTCGCTTTCTTTCCTTTGGAGGCAGTGGTGTTGATGGTGGTAGTGGTAGTGGTGGTAGTGGTAGTGATGGTGGTGGTAGTGATGGTGGTGGTAGTAGTGGTGGGGATGGTGGTAGTGGTGATGGTAGTGGTTATGGTAGTGATGGTTGTGGTAGTGATGGTGGAGGTAGTGGTGGTGATAGTAGTAGTGGTGATGGTGGTAGTGGTAGTGATGGTGGTGGGAGTGGTGATGGTGATAGTAGTAGTGGTGGTGGTGATGCTGGTAGTGGTGGTGGTGGTGATGCTGGTAGTGGTGTCGATGGTATTGATTATAGTAGTGGTGATGGTGGTACTGGAGGTGATGGTGGTCGTGGAAGTGATGGTGGTAGTGGTGGTGATGGTGGTAGTGGTGGTGATGGTGGTACTGGAGGTGATGGTGGTAGTGGTGGTGATGATGATAGTAGTGGTGATGGTGGTACTGGAGGTGATGGTGGTAGTGATGGTGGTAGTGGTGGTGATGGTGGTTCTGGAGGTGATGGTGGTAGTGGTGGGGATGGTGATAGTGGTGGGGATGGTGGTAGTAGTGGTGATGGTGGTACTGGAGGTGATGGTATGGTGGTAGTGGTGGTGATGATGGTAGTTATGGGGTGGTGATGATGGTAGTTGTGGTGATGGTGGTACTGGAGGTGATGGCGGTAGTGGTGGTTATAGTGGTAGTAGCGGTTATGGTGGTAGTGGTGGTGTTAGTATTGGTAGTGGTGATGATGTTAGTAGTGGTGATGGTGGTACTGGAGGTGATGGGGTGGTGGTGGTGGTAGTGGTAGTGATGGTGGTAATGGTGGTATTAGTAGTGGTGGTAGTGATGGTGGTAGAGGAGGTGAGGAGGACTTACCTTGGCAGGTCTTGCCGTCGTCCTTCAGCTGCTGACCAGAGGGACAACTGCAGTAGAAGCTGCCGATGGTGTTGCAGCACAGAGCCTCACAGCCTCCGTTAGTCTCCTCACACTCATTAACATCTGACAGGGACAGACAGACTGATCAGTCACACAGTAGCATACTTAATGGTACCAATGTTACAGAATTATCAATAGAGTACAATACTGTAGGAGACACAGTGCTTCTAAATGACAGAGCCACAGTCATGACAAATAACCATGAATTCATTAGCATCATGATTGCTGAGGAAATAAGATTGAAGAGTGAGAAATAACCTACAAGAAATGAAAGCAGTGTTTGTTGTTATCCTTGACATTAGAAAATATCTGATGGGTTAAGTGTATCCTTTTGTTTAACTAAATTAGAAAATATCTGATGGGTTAAGTGTATCCTTTTGTTTAACTTCTTGCGAATATAGGGGGTGCTGTTTCGACTTAGCATAAATTGGTCTCCAGATTAAACTGCCTAGTACTCAATTCTTGCTCGTACAATATGCATATTATTATTATTATTGGATAGAAAACACTCTCTAGTTTCTATAACCGTTGGAATTATGTCTCTGAGTGGAACAGAACTCATTCTACAGCACTTTTCCTGCCAGGGAGTGAGATTTCAGAAATCTTGGTCCCTGTTCCCAGTTCAGTTTTTAAGTCCCTGTGAATCCTATGGGGCTACAAACACTGCCTACGCCTTCCTCTAGATGTCAGTAAGTGGTGACAATTTGAATGGAGTCGATTGCGCAATCAGGGACTTTATAAAAGACAGAAAGGCGGAAGGACCTTTCTTTTCTTCAATGCGCTCGACGCACGATGGACGTCGGACTGGCCTCTTTCCAAGCTTTGGTTTAGCCAGTAATATATCGCCGGTCATGTTTTTACTCGTTATAGGTGTTAAAAACATCATAAGGTAGTTAATTTAAACCGTTTTATAGCAATTTATATCCGTTTAGTGCGATTTTCTGGCATTTCTTTGTGACGCACCTCCAAGAGCTGGGCACTTTTCTAGTACATGCCGAACGTTAGTGGCCATTTCGACGGGACAAGAGGACATCTTTCGACCAAAAGACGATTGGACCGGAGAAAGGATACATTGCCCAAGATTCTGATGGAAGATCAGCTCATAGTAGGAACTATTTATGATGATAAATCGTTGTTCTGTAGAAAAATGTTAAACGCATATTCCGCCATTTTCTTTGGGGTAGCTTCGCTTTGGCGCACCCGGTATTGCACAGTAAGGATAATTTAAAAAATGTAATTCAGCGATTGCATTAAGAACTAATTTGTCTTTCAATAGCTGTCCACCCTGTATTTTTTAGTCAAGTTTATGAATATTTATTCATTAGACTAGATAACTGTCCAATATGGCGCCCGACATTTTCAGGCCAGTTTTGCTACTATTCTCATTGTATAACCACGTTTTTTTGTGGCTAAATATGCACATTTTCGAACAAACTCTATATGTATGTTGTAATATGATGTTACAGGAGTGTCATCGGAAGAATTCTGAGAAGGTTAGTGAAAAAATTAATACATTTTGGTGATGATAACGCTATCGCTCTTTTTGCCTTGAATCAATGCTCGGGTAACGTTTGCACATGTGGTATGCTAATATAACGATTTATTGTGTTTTCGCTGTAAAACACTTAGAAAATCTGAAATATTGTCTGAATTCACAAGATCTGTGTCTTTCCATTGCTGTGCGCTGTATATTTTTAAGAAATGTTTTATGATGAGTAAATTGGTAATACACGTTGCTCTCTGTATTTATTCTAGTCGAGTTGTGATGGTGGGTGCAATTGTAAACTATGATTTCTACCTGAAATATGCACATTTTTCTAACAAAACCTATCCTATACAATAAATATGTTATCAGACTGTCATCTGATGAGGTTTTTTCTTGGTTAGTGGCTATCAATATCTTTATTTGGCCGAATTGGTGATAGCTACTGGTGGAGAGAAAAAATGGTGGACAAAGAAAAATGGTGTCTTTTGCTAACGTGGTTAGCTAATAGATTTACATAGTGTCTTCCCTGTAAAACATTTTACAAATCAGAAATGATTGCTGGATTCACAAGAAGTGGATCTTTCATCTGGTATCTTGGACTTGTGATTGAATGATATTTAGATGCTAGTATTTACTTGTGACGCTATGCTAGCTATGCTATTCAGCTTTTTTACTGGTGGGGGGGTGGGGGGTGCTCCCGGATCCGGGTTTCTGAATCGGTAGAAGTTAACTAAATTGGAAAATTACACACAGCATCCATCATTATGTTTTCCCCCTAACGGGACATGCAAGAACTGCCAGGACACCAGCTAGTCACTTGGTAGAGCCAGTGATTAACTAACTTCCCTCAACCACATAAGTAAAAATAAAAAATAAATAAAAAGCTTTCTCTTTCATTTAATGTCAGATAGAGTTTAACTCCAATGTCTTCCAGGGATGAGTTTGGGTCTGGTTTGTGAGGTTTGGAAGAGCTGCTTCAAAGCTTACGGAAAGTCATGACAACACTTATCAGGCCAGTTTCCATTTTTAGGCAACATGTTCAATCTCCAATGTAAGAAAACTGACTCTCTCTGTAATCCAATGTGGCACATCAGATTTGTTAAAACAATTATTTATGATATTAGCCTAATATGTCTAGTTTGACTTACCAACCTTATTGTGAGTTTTCATGCAACTCAACTCTCTGAGATGTGTTTCAAATATATGTCATAGTTTGAATGTAACCACACGCTTTCAAGACACCATCTTGGTAACCATAAAACCCCTGCCAGCGCCTTCATCAGCACATGAATAAAGCACACTGGTCAGATGAGAGAAACTCAGAAATTCAGCCAATAGAAACCAGACAACCAGATAGTCTGCCAATCACATAATGGCAATGCAATGCGTCCTTAAAAAGCAACCATGTTCCCATCTCATTTATATCCCTTACACATCCTGCCAGAGCTGTCATTCAACTGACCACATGTATTCTCTCTCCACTTCACTGTATACACACAGACTCAGATCCTGATCAAGTGCTGACAGAAACCCAATGTATCTGTAGCTGGAAAAGTGAACCTCCAAAGGTCATACAAATACAGTACAATCAGGGTATTGATGACTGTAAAGTAATATAACTGTCTTCAACATCACAGGACTGCTTTTCATTCTTCATACCATTGAAGGAATGCTACAGTGCTGTGAAAGAACGGATGAGTGGGTGATGAGAGAGAAAGGGGGAGGAGGAGGAGGGTATTTGCTTGGCACTACTAATAATTTCATAGCCCACTCTATGTCCATAAACAGGAGAGTCATGGAGCGATTCTGGGACTGCCAGAGGAAATGGTGGTTAGTTGTTTTCCTATTAGTTCCTTTTAGTGCATTCAGCCACCGCCAGCACTAACCAGCCAATTACAGACCTGGTATTTCTCTCCTAGTTTACAACGTCTGGACATGTAAATGCCTGTAACGGCTTTCTTCCATAGGTGAAGGAGAGGACCAAAGTGCAGCGCGGCTAGTGTTCAACATGTTTAATAAAAGAACAAGTGAAACACTACAAACAACATACAAAATAACAAAATGTGCAAAAACCGAGACAGACCTATCTGGTGCAGACAACCACAGAGACAGGAAACAAACACCCACAAAATCCCAACACCAAACAAGCCTCCTATATATGATTCTCAATCAGGGACAACGATTACCATCTGCCTCTGATTGAGAACCATATTAGGCTGGACATAGAAACAGACAAACTAGACACACAACATAGAATTCCCACCCAGCTCACGTCCTGACCAACACTAAACAAGCAAAACACATAATAACTCTGGTCAGGACGTTACAGTACCCCCCTCCTGAGGTGCGGACTCCGAACGCACCCCTACAACTCAAGAGGAGGGTCTGGGTGGGCATCTGTCCGCGGTGGCGGCTCCGGCGGTGGACGAGGACACCACTCCACCACTGTCTTTGTCCCCCTCCTTAGCGTCCTTTGAGTGGCGACCCTTGCCCACGACCTTAGCCTAAGAATCCTCCCCAAGGACCCCACATAATTTTGGAGGTAGCTCATGACTGTAGGGCAGCTCATGACTGTAGGGCAGCTCATGACTGTAAGGCAGCTCATGACTGTAGGGCAGCTCATGACTGTAGGGCAGCTCATGACTGTAGGGCAGCTCATGACCGTAGGGCAGCTCATGACCGTAGGGCAGCTCATGACCGTAGGGCAGCTCATGACCGTAGGGCAGCTCATGACCGTAGGGCAGCTCATGACTGTAGGGCAGCTCATGACTGGCTGACGGCTCTGGACGCTCATGGCTGACTGACGGCTCCGGCAGATCCTGTCTGGTTGGCGGCTCTGGCAGATCCTGTCTGGTTGGCGGCTCTGGCAGATCCTGTCTGGTTGGCGGCCCTGGCAGATCCTGACTGACGAATGGCTCTAGCGGCTCCTGACTGACGAACGGCTCTGACGGCTCGGGACAGACGGGCGGCTCTAACGGCTCGGGACAGACGGATGGCTCAGACGGCGCTGGGGAGACGGATGGCTCAGATGGCGCTGGGGAGACGGATGGCTCAGATGGCGCTGGGGAGACGGATGGCTCAGATGGCACTGGGGAGACGGATGGCTCAGATGGCGCTGGGGAGACGGATGGCTCAGATGGCGCTGGGGAGACGGATGGCTCCGATGGCGCTTGGCAGACGGCCAGCTCTGACGGCGTTGGGCAGACGGACAGTTCAGACGACGTTGGGCAGACGGGCAGTTCAGGCGCCGCTGGGCAGACGGCAGACTCTGGCCGGCTGAGACGCACTATAGGCCTGATGCGTGGTGCCGGAACTGGAGGTACCGGGCTGAGGGCACGCACCTCAGGGCGAGTGCGGGGAGGAGGAACAGGGCTCTGGAGATGCACTGGAAGCCTGGTGCGTGGTGTAGGCACTGGTGGTACTGGGCTGGGGCGGGAAGGTGGCGCCGGATATACCGGACCGTGAAGGAGGACACGCGCTCTTGAGCACCGAGCCTCTCCAACCTTACCAGGTTGAATGGTCCCCGTAGCCCTGCCAGTGCGGCGAGGTGGAATAGCCCGCACTGGGCTATGCAGGCGAACCGGGGACACCACCTGTAAGGCTGGTGCCATGTACGCCGGCCCGAGGAGACGTACTGGAGGCCAGATATGTTGGGCCGGCTTCATGGCACCCGGCTCGATGCCCAACCTAGCCCTACCAGTGCGGCAAGGTGGAATAGCCCGCACTGGGCTAAGCACGCGTACTGGGGACACCGTGCGCTTTACCGCATAACACGGTGTCTGACCAGTACGACGCCCTCTCACTCCACGGTAAGCCCGGGGAGTTGGCTCAGGTATCCAACCCGGCTTCGCCACACTCCCCTTTAGCCCCCCCCAAGAAATTTTTGGGTGAGCCTCTCGGGTTTCCAGCCACTCTGCCTTGCAAGCGCCTCATAATGCCGCCTCTCCGCTTTTGATGCCTCCAGCTCCGCTTTGGGGCGGCGACACTCCTCTGGCTCTGCCCAGGGTCCTTCTCCGTCTAGAATCTCTGGTCTCTGGTCAGGACGTTACAATGCCAAAACACTGGGCTTTATATTCCCCATTCACCAAATATCAAAACAAATGCCTCTTCTGTAGTTTAATGAAATGTTCTACAAAGCATATACGGTGAGGATGATTTTCCACTCAGAGTACAATTCCAGGGGAATAACACATTCCTGTCTCCTGCCTGTGAACAGAACGTGACCTGAACGTGACCTGCAGATCAAGGACCTGACTCCGGGGCCCTGGGGAAGTCCTGGCTGTTTTCATGTCAGTTTCTACGGGGTCAGGAAGAGTGGGGGGCTGCATCCTCCCCCTGAGGACACACACCTGAGTGGCTCCCAGGTTTCATGCTGGGTCAGAGTCCCGCTCATGTGTCATTCTGCTCAATGGGAAGGAATGCTGAATTGCCATGGATCAAGTCCCACAAGGTCACAAGCTTTCCTGTCCTCACAATGAAGACAGAATGGAGAGGGGAAATGCTACCAGTACTGGATAGAAATAAACAGCCAGGCCCATAATAGATACTAACTAGAGTATGCTAAACAAAAATGAAAGATATATCCTAATTGGGAAAGAAAAATGAGAGAAGGGAGAAGCCAAGATGTGTCTGGGAGAGTTTGTAACCCTACGCCGAGACATGGATTATTACTATTCATCACCAAGAACAATGATAAAGACTCCCTCGGTGTCAAAACAGGTTCCCACGATGATTAACCCAGTGACCTCTCGCCTGGTGATTGGTGCACAGGCTACACCCTCACCTGACTCCAGGCGACAGCAGTGGGATGCTTGTCTCCAGTACTGGTACAGGTAACCTCAATCCACATTGAACCCACATTACATCTACATTGCCCCTTCATCCGTATCTGGTATAAGAAAACTCAAACGCAATGGACTACTGTCCTGCACATTTTCTGACCTTTTAATTTCAAGAGTTAAGTTGAAGACTCTAGCTACTTTTTCTATACCCCTGATATCTGTCATGGGGGTAAAGTATTTATCATTTCTCCAGATTAGTTACTCTGATGTTGGTGTGAGTTGCAGTAAACTCTGTTCATCAAGTAAAATGTCAATATCCTTCCATCCAGTCCCTGACACTGTGTGGGCCTCCATAGAGTCAGAGCCACCAGTCACACATAGCCTCACTCTATTATATTACTGTAGGACAAGCTGCCAATGTAAAGGAAAGGGCTGCATTTGCTTTATTACTCTTTTCGCTCAGGAGGTAATTGAAACGGTTCATTGTACATATCATGAACACTGAGCCAACATAATTTGACCCTGAATCTGCTCCTATAACCACTACTCATAGTTGTATTACTGATGAACCACAGCTACTTCTACTACAATCACTGTATCTCTACGTTCTGTAAAACTAAGCAGGCTGTCTGAGGGCCCAAAGGCCTAGCCAAGCTTGCCCATGCTCCAGGTCAGAGTTAGAGGCTGGATGCCTACAGGGCTGGAGCTCAGGGTCAAACTGACTCACCAAGCAGGCAGGCAGGCAGGGAAAAATACACAGCTATAATTACACGTGATGGATATCTGTGTATAGGTGTAGCGTGACATGAAATCTGGACACCAATACCCAATAGTTAACCCCAGTCTCAAAACATCCAGCCTGTTTAGTCAGAGGGTTCTGAATGCTCAGAAGACCAGCCCACTGTCCAGAAGGGTATCAATAAACCTCTGGTTCTGATGCACAGGAGCACATGAATGTGTGTATGTCCACACGTACACACACACATACACATACACAAAGGCCTGTGTTCTCTGCTCTAGCTGTCTATTTAGCTGGTTCTGATCAGAGCTATCCCTACACAGTGAGAAGGCCTCAGTGAACTGTCCATCCTATGGTCCATACCATATAACATTTTAACAGGCCACCAACTGGACCTTCAGTGAGTCTGTCCTCCATATACTCATGGCCCATTTATTCTTACTGCCAGCTAACGACTGCTGGCACTCACCCAGACACACACAGCAGCCCCCAGTAATATATCATATCACTGAACGTCTGCCCCTTCAATGTGTTCAACTCAGCAGGATATCTATACATTATACATATATACAGCCACAAGCCAGGACTCACATTATATGCTGCTTTGTCAATTACTACTAAAGTGAAAAAACAACAACACATCAGACAAATCTAAATTGTGTATTTCCCAGGAGTGGACATTCTGTTCCTAAACAAATAGTAAAAAAGAACAGAAAACAAACACTCTTTAACTAATAGCTACATTCAAAAGTGATTTGTTATGAACTCTGCCACATGTAAGAACTGGGTTACATTGGGCTGTATTGTGTGACCTCCTGTGATAAGGACTACCGCCACTGTTCCCGTGGGGCCTGGGTTAATGTCTGAGTAGGACTGTAGGGGTCTAACACTAACACAGCACCGTACTGCAGCCTGATCATATCTTGGTCACTGCCCGGAACATTAGAACATTGATCAAGAGGAAGCCACAGATAGCCCTGGTCTGTTTCCTCTTATGGTCCAGATCTAAAAACATGCTGCTTTCATCTGCCTGACTGGGGTCCCCTCCTTGTCTGCCAGAGCTGCATTCACCAGGGGACAAGCTAAGGTGAAGCCTGGGACACCAGCTCATAGGCCTCAAAAAGGATAGGTCTGAGAGGCAGGATATTAAAACGGATGATGACTTGAGGAGATTGGAGAGTTATCCCTGGACTAGGTCAAGTATTTGAACAAGGTGGATTAGAAATACATGTTGTTAGATCATGTTAGGTATGACCATAACTATACCCTCAGACGAACCATTAAACAGGTAAAGCGTCAATACAGGACTAAGATTGACTCCTACTACACCGTCTCTGATGCTCGTCGGATGTGGCAAGGCTTGAAAACTATTACGGACTACAAAGGGAATCCCAGCCGTGAGCTGCCCAGTGACGCAAAACTACCAGTTGAGCTAAATGTATTTTATGCTCGCTTTGAGGCAAGCAATAATGAAGCATGCATGAGTGCACCAGCTGTTCTGGACGACTGTGTGATCATGCTCTCCGTAGCCGATGTGAGCAAGACCTTTAAACAGGTCAACATTCACAAAGCCACGGGGCCAGACGGATTACCAGGACGTGTACTCAAAGAATGCGGGGACCTACTGGCAAGTGTCTTCACTGACATTTTCAACCTCTCCCTGGCTGTAATACCTACATGTTTCAAACAGACCACCATAGTCCCTGTGCCCAAGATAGTGAAGGTAACCTGCCTAAATTATTACTGTCCCGTAGCACTCACGTCGGTAGCCATGAAGTGCTTTGAAAGGCTGGTCATGGCTCACATCAACACCATCATGCCAGAAACCCTAGACCCATTCCAATTCGCATACCTCTGATGCAATCTCAATCGCACTCCACACTGCCCTTTCACACCTGAACAAAAGGAACACCTATGTGAGAATGCTGTTCATTGACTACAGCTCAGCGTTCAACACCATTGTGCCCACAAAGCTCATCACTAAGATTGCACATTTTGGTGAATATTCAGAGGGGGAAACTTTCCGTGGGAATTAACGGGAAAATATGGGAATTAACGGGAATATATGGGATTTATCGGAAATATATGGGAATTAATATTACTACCATTTAAATGTAGATGTTTCTTGCATTGGATATATTTACCATATCATATGGAGACAGAAACGTAAACCTTTTAGATTATCATAAGTAGACATAATCTTTCCAACAGAAATAAAATAAACTATTTTAGTTACGAATTGAACTTTAATTAAATTAGTTTACATTGGATGTTTTCACTGAACATCAAAAGGAAATATTGAATGATCACCAATGATCCATAGCATCCTCCAAAAACATTTTCAACATACATCTGTAAAATGATAGTCTAGAAACTAAAGCTTAAGTCTAGAAACTAAAGATTTGGTTGTCTTCCACTCAGGCTTCCATGTCTTCTCCCTGGACCTCCTCAATGTCCACCTATTGAACATCAAACTGAGGCCTCATCTTCACTGTCACTTTCCAACCTTTATGAGGATGGCTCGTTGGCATACGTTGGCACGACTGCCATATTGCATCTCCATCCCAAAGCCCTTGCTTGGAAGTGTATTTTGCCAGACTGCCAAGAACCTTGCCCTCATCCAGGCCAAGGTGGCGAGACAAGGTAGTGATGACACCATAGGCCTTGTTGATCTTTGCACCAGACAGGATGCTGTTGCCAGCATACTTGGGGTCCAACATGTATGCTGCTGCTGCGTGTATGGGCTTCAGGCAGAACTCTTCACGCTTTTGATGTATTTCAGAACTGCAGTTTCCTCTGCTTGGAGCAACAGTGAACTGGGCCGGGCAGTACGGATTTCTTCTCTTACATCTGCAAGCAGAGTCTGAACATCAGACAGGATGGCATTGTCTCCTTCAATCCGTGCAATGGCTACTGCTATAGGTTTCAGGAGTTTCAGGCTTACCACTATCTCCCAAAATACATCATCCAAGAGTATCCTCTTGATCGGCAGAATGTGATATGGCCATTTCTTGGAGAGACTCCTTCCCCTGCAGGAGACTGTCAAACATGATGACATCACCACCCCAACAGGTGTTGCTGGGCTGCCTCAATGTGGTGCTCTTATTCTTCTCACTTTGTTTGGTTAGGTAGATTGCTGCTCTAACTTGATTACCCTTCACATACCTAACCAATTCCTTGGCTCTCCATTGTTTTCAGTGCAATGATGTCCTTGACGAGCAGATTCTATGCATGAGCAGCACAGCCAATGGGTGTGATGTGAGGGTAGGACTCCTCCACTTTAGACCAAGCAGCCTTCATGTTCACAGCATTGTCTGTCACCAGTGCAAATACCTTCTCTGGTCCAAGGTCATTGATGACTGCCTTCAGCTCATCTGCAATGTAGATAATGGTGTGTCTGTTGTCCCTTGTGTCTGTGCTCTTGTAGAATCTTGGTTGAGGGATGGAGATGATGTAGTTAATTATTCCTTGCCCATGAACATTCGACCACCCATCAGAGATGATTGCAATAGTCTGCTTTCTCTATGATTTGCTTGACCTTCACTTGAACTCTGCATCCAGCAAATGAGTAGATAAAGCGTGTCTGGTTGGAGGGGTGTATGCTGGGCGTAGAATATTCAGAAATCTCTTCCAATACACATTGCCTGTGAGCATCAGAGGTGAACCAGTTGTATACACAGCTCGAGTAAGACATTCATCAGCATTTCTCTGACTACGTTCCTCCATTGAGTCAAAAAAACTTCTGATTCCAGGAGGACCATGAGCTGTTGCTATCGATAAGGTGTCTGATTCATCATTTTCAACTCGAATAGAAGTAGTGGGACTTTTGTCAGAGGTTGCTTGTTGTGAGCGCTGAGGGAAGTTTATGCACTTGGCCAGATGGTACTGCATCTTTGTTGCATTCTTCACATATGATTTGGCACAGTATTTGCAAATGTACACAGCTTTTCCTTCTACATTAGCTGCAGTGAAATGTCTCCACACATCAGATAGTGTGGAGACATTTGTGGCATTTTCCTGTAAAGATTAGAAAAAATGAGCTAAAAAAACAAATACAATTCCATGTACAGATAAATAGTTAAGCAGTTAGATTAAACAACTCCTTTGTAAGATAAATGTTTTAAAATGAAGCATGTATGGAAACAGGTGAATAACACTCCTCAGTTAGCAGGCTCAAGCAAGCTAAAACCCACATGGTAGCAAATACTAACTAGCAGAAATTGTTAACAAGTTACAAATGATTTAAACACACTTTTCTGTAGTCTACTATTTACTAGTTAACAAAAAATAATGTATGTCCAATAAAATATATTCACCTAACCCAGTATTGTCATCAAAACTTACCAGAAAACACGTAGTCCTTGGTTCAGACAGTGTAGTAGTGTGTGCTCAATAGCATCTCATTAGTGTGCAAGATCTTCAGAATCAGTACATGTGATGGAAGAGTGCACTGCACATGTGATGGAAGAATGCACTGCGCTTGCAGAGTGGTTGCAATTCCATTGAATTGGGGATAGTTTAACCAAAATATGCCACAAGACCTAGAATTGCCTTATGTGTATCTCACAAAAAAAGGTGCACTGTTATAAACTAACTTTTTTGATGAATTGAAGCAAAAGTCCCAGGCTTAACTTCCCATGGAAAATTCCCCCAAAAATTCCAGAAATTTACCGGAAAGTTTCCGACCCTTTGCAACCCTACTCATCACTAAGCTAAGGACCCTGGGACTAAACACCTCCCTCTGCAACTAAACACCTCCCTCTGCAACTGGATCATGGACTTCCTGACGGGCCACCTCCAGGTGGTAAGAGTAGGCAACAACACATCTGTCACGCTGATCCTCAACACTGGGGCCCCTCAGGGGTGCGTGCTTAGTCCCCTCCTGTACTCCCTGTTCACCCATGACTGCGTGGCCAGGCCCGACTCCATCATTAAGTTTGCTGACGACACAACAGTGTGATGACCAACAACCAAGCCGTAAGCCTGCTGAACAACTAAACTAATCAAATGGCCACCCGGACTATTTACATTGAACCTCCCCTTTGTTTTTACACTGCTGCTACTCACTGTTTATTTACTATGCATAGTCACTTTACAAATTACCTCGATTAACCTGTACCCCCTCACATTGACTCTGTACCAGTACCCGGACTGGAGTCTACGCAGACCGGTGCACCATAGCCAATCAGAGGTACAGCAGGCCTATATGCAAACAAGCCATTTGCCACAAGTTCCTGCAATCGTTCACTTTGAACTGGACTGTGTGTTTACAGGCAGTAGGACCTGTCATCATTCACTTTGAACTGGACTGTGTGTTTACAGGCAGTAGGACCTGTCATCGTTCACTTTGAACTGGACTGTGTGTTTACAGGCAGTAGGACCTGTCATCATTCACTTTGAACTGGACTGTGTGTTTACAGGCAGTAGGACCTGTCATCATTCACTTTGAACTGGACTGTGTGTTTACAGGCAGTAGGACCTGTCATCATTCACTTTGAACTGGACTGTGTGTTTACAGGCAGTAGGACCTGTCATCATTCACTTTGAACTGGACTGTGTGTTTACAGGCAGTAGGACCTGTCATCATTCACTTTGAACTGGACTGTGTGTTTACAGGCAGTAGGACCTGTCATCATTCACTTTGAACTGGACTGTGTGTTTACAGGCAGTAGGACCTGTCATCGTTCACTTTGAACTGGACTGTGTGTTTACAGGCAGTAGGACCTACCTTCATTCACTTTGAACTGGACTGTGTGTTTACAGGCAGTAGGACCTGTCATCATTCACTTTGAACTGGACTGTGTGTTTACAGGCAGTAGGACCTGTCATCGTTCACTTTGAACTGGACTGTGTGTTTACAGGCAGTAGGACCTGTCATCGTTCACTTTGAACTGGACTGTGTGTTTACAGGCAGTAGGACCTGTCATCATTCACTTTGAACTGGACTGTGTGTTTACAGGCAGTAGGACCTGTCGTCATTCACTTTGAACTGGACTGTGTGTTTACAGGCAGTAGGACCTGTCATCATTCACTTTGAACTGGACTGTGTGTTTACAGGCAGTAGGACCTGTCATCATTCACTTTGAACTGGACTGTGTGTTTACAGGCAGTAGGACCTACCTTCATTCACTTTGAACTGGACTGTGTGTTTACAGGCAGTAGGACCTGTCATCATTCACTTTGAACTGGACTGTGTGTTTACAGGCAGTAGGACCTGTCATCATTCACTTTGAACTGGACTGTGTGTTTACAGGCAGTAGGACCTACCTTCATTCACTTTGAACTGGACTGTGTGTTTACAGGCAGTAGGACCTGTCATCATTCACTTTGAACTGGACTGTGTGTTTACAGGCAGTAGGACCTGTCATCATTCACTTTGAACTGGACTGTGTGTTTACAGGCAGTAGGACCTACCTTCATTCACTTTGAACTGGACTGTGTGTTTACAGGCAGTAGGACCTGTCATCGTTCACTTTGAACTGGACTGTGTGTTTACAGGCAGTAGGACCTGTCATCATTCACTTTGAACTGGACTGTGTGTTTACAGGCAGTAGGACCTGTCATCATTCACTTTGAACTGGACTGTGTGTTTACAGGCAGTAGGACCTACCTTCATTCACTTTGAACTGGACTGTGTGTTTACAGGCAGTAGGACCTGTCATCGTTCACTTTGAACTGGACTGTGTGTTTACAGGCAGTTGCATCAGCGCGACTTTAGACCATTAGAACGCATTCGCCAAAAGCCACAAAATACTCCTGAATGGATTTCTGCAAATATGTAACTAAATACCACAGGAGTTCTCTTACATTTGGGAACTTTACAGTCCTATTGATCAAACAACCATAAAAAGGTAGGCTATCTTTCCCTATATGCACAGCAACAAGATCAACAACTAATGCTAGCCAGAGCAAGATGAGCTAAAATCTAAGGAAGGAACATTAGATAAACACTCTCAAACCTTTTCAGCTAGTTTTTAAGAATTTCACAGATAAACGATGGGGAATAGCCAGCTCGTCCTTCTGCAGCTTGCTTGCCAGTGCATGCATTCTACTAACCAACAACCAGCTTAACATGAACCTGTTAATCCACTTGTCCTTCTAACACAGAGGTGAATGAACATGTTGTTGTGTTCTTTGATGCAAGAAACCACTTTATAAAATAAAATGCATTATTATTCCCATACCATTATTACAGAGAATCAGTCAAATTATGCTACCCTCTGCCGATTGCCTTCTTGGCTTATTCCGTCTCAAAATACAGCACTGCCCCTTTAAGACAAAAAAAAGCTCTTCACCTGACTTGTTTTTGATAATATCTAGAAATGTACACGTTTAGTGCTCTTATAGGAAGCAATCACTCCCCTATTGTTGACTACAAATTATCTATAACTGGGCTAATAACTCACTAACTAGCAAAGGATTTGAACAAAATGTTCACACGTTGCTACACGCAGCTCTTGCTTTGATCTCAAAACAAGTGCATCTACTCAAGACCACAGCTATAAACACAGTCCAGTTCAAAGTAAATGGCACAGATCCATATGTGGCCATGGTCTATTTGTGTATAGACCTACTACAACTCTGATTGGTGATGCCACACCGGTCTGTGTAGAGTTCTGGCTGAGTCTTGCTCAATAAAATCCTACTCAAATGGGTTGTGCTTACAAAAAAATATCTTGCATAGTTTGTTTTGTTTCGGTATGTGGCATTGAAAGTGGACAATATTGTGTTGATTCGATCACAATTGCCCCATTAAAGGGAAACATTGATTGTGTTAATTAACTGGGAAGACTCAGTCCTGGGGGAGCTGCACGGCAGTCTTGGCTACTGCACTCCCGTGCAAGCCTGCAGCTTAGAGGGACTTTTTTTGCCTACGTTTACTGACAAGATCATATTCAGCGTGTCTTGCACGTTCATAAATGCATCAGTTACTCTGCGCTCTGGCACACTCCCTTGCGAAAAAAGATTGCAGTCAGAGTGCAGTATAACACTAGTTATACACTGAAGTGTAACTGTAGTTAAAGTAGAGTAAACAGTGGCTTGCGAAAGTATTCACCCCTCTTGGCAATTTTCCTATTTTGTTGCCTTACAATCTGGAATTAAAATGTATTTTTGGGGGGTTTGTATCATTTGATTTACACAACATGCTTACCACTTTGTAGTTGCAAAACATTTGCTATTGTTAAACAAACAACTTAAAACTTCAGCGTGCGTACAGTTGAAGTCGGACCTATACATACACCTTAGCCAAAAACATTTAAACTCAGTTTTTCACAATTCCTGACTGTCACGGCCGTTAAAAGAAGAGGACCAAGGTGCAGCGTGGTAAGCGTACATTTTCCTTTTATTAATAAAAATGACGCCGAACAAAACAATAAACACTACAAAAACAAACCGTGAAGCTAAAGGCTATGTGCCCTAAACAAAGTCAACTTCCCACTAAGACAGGTGGAAAAAACGGCTACCTAAGTATGGTTCTCAATCAGAGACAACGATAGACAGCTGCCTCTGATTGAGAACCACACCCGGCCAAACACAAAGAAATAGAAAACATAGAAATAAAGAAACTAGAATGCCCACCCTAGTCACACCCTGGCCTAACCAAAATAGAGAATAAAAGCCTCTCTATGGCCAGGGCGTGACACTGACATTTAATCCTAGTAAAAATTCCCTGTCTTAGGTCAGTTAGGATCACCACTTTATTTTAAGAATGTGAAATGTAGAATAATAGAAGAGAGAATGATTTATTTCAGCTCTTATTTATTTCATCACATTCCCAGTGGGTCAGAAGTTTACATACACTCAATTAGTATTTGGTAGCATTGCCTTTAAATTATTTAACTTGGGTCAAACGTTTCGGGAAGCCTTCCACAAGCTTCCCACAATAAGTTGGGTGAATTTCGGCCCATTCCTCCTGACAGAGCTGGTGTAACTGAATCAGGTTTGTAGGCCTACTTGCTTGCACAGGCTTTTTCAGTTCTGCCCACAAATTTTCTATAGGATTGAGATCAGGGCTTTGTGATGCCCACTCCAATACCTTGACTTTGTTGTCCTTAAGCCATTTTGCCACAACTTTGGAAGTATGCTTGGGGTCATTGTCCATTTGGAAGACCATTTGCGATGAAGCTTTAACTTCCTGACTGATGTCTTGAGATGTTGCTTCAATATATCCACATAAATTTCCATCCTTATGATGCCATATATTTTGTGAAGTGCACCAGTCCCTCCTGCAGCAAAGCACCAGCACAACATGATGCTGCCACCCCCAGGCTTCACGGTTGGGATGGTGTTCTTCGGCTTGCAAGCCGATTTTTTCCTCCAAACATAACGATGGTCATTATGGCCAAACAGTTCTATTTTTGTTTCATCAGACCAGAGAACATTTCTCCAAAAAGTACACTCTTTGTCCCCATGTGCAGTTGCAAACCGTAGTCTGGCTTTTTTATGGCGGTTTTGGAGCAGTGGCTTCTTCCTTGCTGAGCGACCTTTTAGCTTATGTCGATATAGGACTCGTTTTACTGTGGATATAGATACTTTTGTACCTGTTTGCTCCAGCATCTTCACAAGGTCCTTTGCTGTTGTTATGGGATTGATTTGCACTTTTCGACCCAAAGAACATTCATCTCTAGGAGACAGAACGCGTCTCCTTCCTGAGCGGTATGATGGCTGAGTGGACCCATGGTGTTTATACTTGCGTACTATTGTTTGTACAGATGAACGTGGTACCTTCAGGTGTTTGGAAATTGCTCCCAAGTATGAACCAGATTTGTGGAGGTCTACAATTTTATTTCTGAGTTCTGAAGGTAGGCCTGAAGGTAGGCCTTGAAATACATCCATAGGTACACCTCCAATTGACTCAAATGATGTCATTTATGATGAGTATTTCTGTTGAAACGATGTGGCTATGCAAAATCACTTGATGTTTTTGGAACTAGTGAATGTAACGCGCCAATGTAAACTCAGATTTTTTGATATAAATATGAACTTTATCAAACAAAACATGCATGTTTTGTGTAACATGAAGTCCTATGAGTGTCATCTGATGAAGATAATCAAAGGTTAGTGATTAATTTTATCTCTATTTCTGCTTTTTGTGACTGCTATATTTCGCTGGGAAAATGGTTGTACTTATTGTGGTTTGGTGGTGACCTAACATAATCGTTTGTAGTGCTTTCGCTGAAAAGCATATTTGAAATCGTACACGTTGGTGGGATTAACAACAAGATTACCTTTAAAAGATATAAGATATAAGTATGTTTGAGGAATTTTGTACTCATGTGACAGATCATGTGACACTTAGATTGCACACAGGTGGACTTTATTTAACTAATTATGTGACTTCTGAAGGTAATTGATCTTTAGGGGCTTCATAGCAAAGGGGGTGAATTTAGTGTAAATTGTTTACTTTCTGCTCAGTTTATTGCATTAGTGAGCCCTCAAATGATACTTTAGCCTAATTTGCTACATAGGTCATCTGCCTTTCTTGCAATTATTTTCCATTGGACAAAAGATGTAACCCACAAATGTTTGCGTAGGTTTTTTTTGCCAAACTAACAATGTCTTACTGTATTTAAATTATTTTATTTCAACTAACTTATGTTTTATGCACGGACCACTTCTCGTTTCCTGTTTTTTATTTTTTTTGAAACAAGTAGTTTTTTCATTTCACTTCACCAATTTGGACTATTTTGTGTATGTCCATTACATGAAATCCAAATAAAAATCTATTTAAATTACAGGTTGTAATGCAACAAAATAGGAAAAATGCCAAGGGGGATGAATACTTTTGCAAGGCACTGTAACTGCAGTATGCTGCAAATAACCGTTTTTTTTTACTGCAGTAAGTTTGCAGTACAGTGCAGTTATTCTGCAATTATTGCTTTCAAAATTCCACAGTCGACTGCCGTTAATGCACTTTTACTGCAGTTTCAAAACTGCAATCTTTTTTGTAAGGGTTCAGACAAGAGTGCTCTGAAATCTGAGTAGATAGCTAGCCCGAGTGAATTTGTGAAAGGAAGAGATATGCTAACAGGATAACAGTCTTTCAGCATAGTTAGCTAGCTAGCAAAAATTCACATTTCTTGCTACCTAACCAAATGACACGTGCATCTCTAGCTGTGTAGCCACCAAAAAACGATACTAGGGCAAAAAGTCACTCACCCACTCCTGCAATGACATGACATCCTCCTAGCAGCTAGCTAACTATCTAGCTAACATTATGCTTTGTGTTTTTAGCTAGCTACATAAATAGATACGCCAGCATATTAGCCACATTATGACTGACTTGTGATCACTGCCCTTGCTAGTTTGATTGTATTGACATTCCCAGCCTTAGTTACATTCGTCCGTTTTTGTACAAAATACCGAGTCATTGAATCTGAAACAGTGCATCCCGAATGGAGGCAGCAAACAATGTACCAGGCCAGCTGTGATTTACAACCTGATAGCAATATTTTTTGGACTACCAAGAAATGTATTCGTGAATTATATTAATCACGCACTGAACTGCATCCATATATTCTGCCAACAATGTACATCATAGAATATTGAGTCCAATATAACCTCCCTTACAAAAAAAGATTGCAGTTTTGAAACTGCAGTAAAAGTGCAGTAACTGCAGTCGACTGTAGTCTTTTGGATGAAGTAATGGCAGAATAACTGAACTAGAGGTCGACCGATTAATCGGCATGGATTAATTAGGGCCGATTTCAAGTTTTCATAACAATCGGTATTCGGCCTTTTTGGGTGCCGATTACATTGCATTCCATGAGGAAACTGCTTGGCAGGCTGACAACCTGTCACGCGAGCGCAGCATCAAAAGGACCTTGTGGCTGCAAGGTAAGTTGCTAGCTAGCATTAAACGTATCTTATAAAAAACAATCAATCTTCACATAAACACTAGTTAACTACACATGGTTGATGATATTACTAGGTTGTTCTGCGTTGCATATAATCAAATTGGTGCTTGTTAATTTATCATCGAATCACAGCCTGATGATTTAACAAAAGCACATTTGCGAAAAAAGCACAATCGTTGCACAAATGTACCTAACCGTAAACATCAATGCCTTTCTTAAAACCAATACACAAGTATATATTTTTTTAATCTACATATTTTGTTAAAATAAATTCATGATAGCAGGCAATATTAACTAGGGAAATTGGGACACTTTTTTACTTAACCTTTATTTCACCAGGTAGGCCAGTTGAGAACAAGTTGTCATTTACAACTGCGACCTGGCCAAGATAAAGCAAAGCAGTGCGACACAAACAGCACAGAGTTGCACGTGGAATAAACAAACGTACACTCAATAACACAATAGAAAAGTCTATATATAGTGTGTGCAAATTAAGTAAGATTAACCTGTTTGGGCTGCAAGGGGCAGTATTGAGTAGCCAGATAAAAGGTGCCCATTTCAAACGGCCTCGTACTCAATTCTTTCTCGTACAATATGCATATTATTATTACTATTGGATAGAAAACACTCTCTAGTTTCTAAAACCGTTTGAATTATTTCTCTGAGTGAAACAGAAGTCATTCTGCAGCACACTTCCTGACCAGGAAGTGGAATGTCTGAAACCGAGGCTCTCTTCTACTTCCTGCCTATACATGGGCATGATACGTAAGAGTCTACGTGCACTTCATACACCTTTCCCTGGATGTCAAGAGGCGGTGAGAGAAGAAATTTCGTGTTTATCTTGGTCTGAGGTGGAATAAAAGCTCTTTGTATGACGTGACCGTCCATTTTCTGTTTTCTGGAGCACGCGAAAGGGGACATGGATTTGCCTTCTGTTTAGCTGTCGTTATGGACGACTAACATCTCCGTCTTTGATTTTATTTGATACATGTGACCATATCATCGTAAAGTATGTTTTTTCAATATAGTTTCATCAGATTATTGAAAATTTTTCAGGAGTTTTGCCGTGTTCCGTTCTTTTCCGTTTGTTGACTTGGAGAGCTTTGTGCCACTTGGCAAGTGCGCGTGCTAAATCGAGAGGGAAAATGAAGGTTCTAAATCCAAACAACGACTGTTCTTGACAAAGGACACCTTGTCCAACATTCTGATGGAAGATCACCAAAAGTAAGAAACATTTTATGATGCTAATTCATATATCTGTCGTGCATGTGAATTAGTCGTGGGCGCCCAACTTTGGGGTACTCAGCTATACCGAAGCTGGATGTCGTAATGAAGTTATTTTTTAGAATTCTAACACTGCGATTTCATTAAGAACTAATGGATCTATCATTTCCTATACAACATGTATTTTTTAGTTATGTTTATGAATAGCTATTTGGTCAGAATATGTGTGTCAGAAAACGTGTCAGAAAAATATCGTTGCTGTTTAGACGTTGTGGAAAAAGTAGCTAAGTTAGCACAATGTGTAACCACTGATTTCAGCTCTAAATATGCAAATTTTCGAACAAAACATAAGTGTATGTATAACCTGATGTTATAGGACTGTCATCTGATGAAGAAAATCAAGGTTAGTCAAAAATTATATATCTTTTGCTTGTTTGTTACGATCGCTAACTTTTGCTACTGGGAAATTGCTTGTGTTTTTGGCTATTGTGGTAAGCTAATATAACGCTCTATTGTGTTTTCGCTGTAAAACACTTGATAAATCGGAAATATTGTCTGGAATCACAAGATGCCTGTCTTTCAATTGCTGTACACTATGTATTTTTCAGAAATGTTTTATGATGAGTAATTAGGTATTTGACGTTGGTGTCTGTAAGTATTATGGCTGCTTTCGGTGCAATTTCTGATTGTAGCTGCAATGTAAACTATGATTTATACCTGAAATATGCAAATTTTTCTAACAAAACATATGCTATACAATAAATATGTTATCAGACTGTCATCTGATGAAGTTGTTTCTTGGTTAGTGGCTATTTCTATCTTTATTTGGTCGAATTTGTGATAGCTACTGATGGAGTAAAAAACTGTTGGAGTAAAAAAAGTGGTGTCTTTTGCTAACGTGGTTAGCTAATAGATTTACATATTGTGTCTTCCCTGTAAAACATTTTAAAAATCGGACATGTTGGCTGGATTCACAAGATGTGTATCTTTTGAATTTCGCGCCCTGCACTTTGAGCTGGCTGTTGTCATAAGTGTACCGACATCGGGCTGCAGCCATAAGAAGATAACAATATGGGGATGAGGTAGTTGGATGGGCTATTTACAGATGGGCTATGTACAGGTGAAATTATCTGTGAGCTGCTCTGACAGCTGATGCTTAAAGTTAGTGAGGTAGATATGAGGCTCCAGATTCAGTGATTTTTTAAATTCATTCCAGTCATTGGCAGCAGAGAACTGGAAGGAAAGGTGGCCAAAGAGGAATTAGCTTTGGGGGTGACCAGTGAAATATACCTGCTGCAGCGCGTGCTACGGGTGGGTGCTGCTATGGTGGCCAGTGAGCTGAGATAAGGCGGGGCTTTACCTAGAAAAGACTTATAGATGACCTGGAGCCAGTGGATTTGGTGACAAATATGAAGCGAGGGCCAGCTAACGAGAGCATACAGGTCGCAATGGTGGGTAGTATATGGGGCTTTGGTGACAAAACGGATGGCACTGTGATAGACTGCATCCAATTTGCTGAGTAGAGTGTTGGGGGGTATTTTGTAAATGACATCGCCGAAGTCAAGGATCGATAGGATAGTCAGTTTTACGAGGGTATGTTTGGCAGCATGAGTAAAGAATGCTTTGTTGCAAAATAGGAAGCCGATTCCAGATTTCATTTTGGATTGGAGATGCTTAATGTGAGTCTGGAAGGAGAGTTTACACTCTAACCAGACACCAAGGTATTTGTAGTTGTCTACATATTCTAAGTCAGAACCGTCCAGAGTAGTGATGCTGGACGGGTGGGCAGGTGAGGGCAGCGATCGGTTGAAGAGCATGCATTTAGTTTTACTTGCATTTAAGAGCAGTTGGAGGCCATGGAAGGAGAGTTGTATGGCATTGAAGCTCGTCTGGAGGTTTGTTAACAAAGTGTCCAAAGAAGGGCCAGAAGTATACAGAATGGTGTCGTCTGTGGATCTGAGAATCACCAGCAACAAGAGCGACATCATTGATGTATACAGAGAAAAGAGTCGGCCCGAGAATTGAACCCTGTGGCACCCCCATAGAGACTGCCAGAGGTCCGGACAACAGGCCCTCCGATTTGACACACTGAACTCTGTCTGAGAAGTAGAAGGTGAACCAGGCGAGGCAGTCATTTGAGAAACAAAGGCTGTTGAGTCTGCCGATAAGAATACAGTGATTGACAGAGTCGAAAGCCTTGGCCAGGTTGATGAATACAGCTGCACATTATTTTATTTTATCGATGGCGGTTATGATATCGTTTAGGACTTTGAGCGTTGCTGAGGTGCACCCATGGCCAGCTCGGAAACCAGATTGAATAGCGGAGAAGGTACGGTGGGATTCGAAATGGTCAGTGATCTGTTTGTTAACTTGGCTTTCGAAGACCTTAGAAAGGCAGGGTAGGATATATATAGGTCTGTAACAGTTTGGGTCTAGAGTGTCTCCTCCTTTGAAGAGGGGGATGACCGCGGCAGCTTTCCGATCTTTGGGGATCTCAGACGATACAAAAGAGAGGTTGAACAGGCTAGTAATAGGGGTTGCAACAATTTCAGCGGATCATTTTAGGAAGAGAGGGTCCAGACTGTCTAGCCCAGCTGATTTGTAGGGTTCCAGATTTTGCAGCTCTTTCAGAACATCAGCTGTCTGGATTTGGGTGAAGGAGAAATGGGGGAGGCTTGGGCAAGTTGCTGTGGGGGGTGCAGAGCTGTTGACCGGGGTAGGGGTAGCCAGATGGAAAGCATGGCCAGCCGTAGAAAAATGCTTATTGAAATTCTCGATTATCGTGGATTTATCGGTGGTGACAGTGTTTCCTGGCCTCAGTGCAGTGGGCAGCTGGGAAGAGGTGCTCTTATTCTCCATGGACTTTACAGTGTCCCAGAACTTTTTGCAGTTTGTGCTACAGGATGCAAATTTCTGTTTGAAAAAGCTAGCCTATGCTTTCCTAACTGCCTGTGTATTTTGGTTCCTAACTTCCCTGAAAAGTTGCATATCGCGGTGGCTATTCGATGCTAATGCAGTACGCCACAGGATGTTTTTGTGCTGGTCAAGGGCAGTCAGGTCTGGAGAGAATCAGGGTCTATATCTGTTCTTAGTTCTACATTTTTTGAATGGGGCATGCTTATTTAAGATGGTGAGGAAAGCACTTTTACGGATGCAGGCAATGAGGCAGTGATCACTGGGATCCTGGTTGAAGACAGCAGAGGTGTATTTAGAGGGCAGGTTGGTCAGGATGATATCTATGAGTGTGCCCGTGTTTACGGATTTAGGGTTGTACCTGGTAGGTTCCATGATAATTTGTGTGAGATTGAGGGCATCTAGCTTAGATTGTAGGACGGCCGGGGTGTTAAGCATGTTCCAGGTTAGGTCACCTAACAGTACGAACTCTGAAGATAAATGGGGGGCAATTACTTAATATATGGTGTCCAGGGCACAGCTGGGGGCTGAGGGGGGTCTATAACAAGCGGCAACAGTGAGACTTATTTCTGGAAAGGTGGATTTTTAAAAGTAGGTCAAACTGTTTGGGCACAGACCTGGATAGCATGACAGAACACTGCAGGTTGTCTTCAGTAGATTGCAACTCCACCCCCTTTGGCAGTTCTGTCTTGGTGGAAAATGTTGTAGTTGGGGATGGAAATTTCCTAAGCCAGGATTCAGACATGGCTAGGACATCAGTTTTGGCGGAGTGTGCTAAAGCTTTGAAAAAAACTAACTTAGGGAGGCGGCTTCTGATGTTAACATGCATGAAACCAAGGCTTTTACGGTTACAGAAATCAACAAATGATAGGAATAGGAGTGGAACTGGGGGCTACAGGGCCCAGGTTAACCTCAACATCACCAGAGGAACAGAGGAGGAGAAGGATAAGGGTACGGCTAAAGGCTATAAGGACCGGCCGTCTAGTGCGTTGGGGACAGAGAATAAAAGGAGCAGATTTCTGGGCGTGGTAGAATAGATTCAAGGCAAAATGTACAGACAAGGGTATGGTAGGTTGTGAGTTTAGTGGAGTTAAACCTATGCGTTGAGTGACGATGAGCGGTTTCGTCTCTGGAGGCCTTAGTTAACCTAGGTGAGGTCTCTGCATGTGTGGGGTGGGACGAAAGAGCTATTTAAGGCATTTTGAGCGGGACTGAGGGCTCTACAGTGAAATAAAACAATAAAAACTAGCCAAGACAGCAGTACACAAGGCATATTGACATTAGAGAGAGGCATAAAGCAATCACAGGTGTTGATCAGGAGAGCTAAGACAACAACGGGTAAATGGTGATGAATGGGCAGAGCGGGTCAGTTAGGTACATACAGGACCTGAGTTCAAGGCTAGAGCCGACAAGGAAACAAAATGAGGTACCGTGTTATTGAAACAGTCCAGGGGGCATCAGCTGTGTAGTCGAGTGATAGGGTCAAAAGAGCAGCAATAGGTGAGTCAGGGTGCTGTTTGGTAGTCACTACTATGCTAGGCGAGCAGGGGACACAGCGTTCAGAAAAGCTAGCGGGCCGGGGCTAGTAGATGGTTCTTTGGCGATATCGTAACAGAATAGCCAGTTGAGACCACATCGGGCGATCACGTCGGCAGTCCAGTCGTGATGGATCGACAGGGCTCCGTTTCGACAATAAAGGGTCCAGGCCAATTGGCAAAGGAGCTATTGTAGCCCTAGAATTAGCTGGTATATGGGCCTAGCTCGAGGCTAGCTCAGGCTAGCTGGTGCTTGCTTCGGGACAGAGGCGTTAGCTAACAGTAGCCACTCGTTTGCAGCTAGCTAGTTACAATGATTCGGAGAAAAGATTTAGAGCGGCAGGAATCCGGTGATATGATAGAGAGAAGCAGTCCGATATGCTCTAGCTTGATATCGCGCTGTGCAGACTGGCAGGTGTTGTCCGAGCTAAGGCTGGCTGATGCCGGGGGAAAAAAGGTGAAGACCGCTAGCCGTGGCTAACAAAGACTAGTAGCTAGTTAGCTGGCTAACTTCTTGATGGAAGTTCCATCTATTACTATTACCACAACAGGAATACATGAAAATTACAATGCACAATATACTAATAATTTCACAAATGTATCTGATAGAGAAATATCACGTCATGCAAGAGATCACAGATCATTCTACTCTCTGCACGCACGCTGTACAAAATACATAAAACACCACATCTCATGTACAATATTACAGCAATGTTTAAAGACAAATTGATATAACTTGAACATTCTGCCCTTTGGAGTATAAAAATAACTTTTATGTATAGCTAGTTTGGCACTTGTTGACTGGGATGATTCTAACTCAAACAAACAAGCCACGCAAACCAGCCAGTAAGATTCCATGTTGAGTAGGTGAAGTCAAGACAAAACGAATTGGCTTATAATAGAGTGACAAAGGGAATCACCAATAATAACTGTTACACCTACAGTATGTGGACACCTGCTCGTCGAACATCTCATTCTAAAATAATGGGTATTAATATGGAGTTGGTCCCCTCTTTGCTGCTATAACTGCCTCCACTCGTCTAGGAAGGCTTTCCACTAGATGTTGGAACACTGCTGAGTGGACTTGCTTCCATTCAGCCACAAGACCATTAGTGAGGTCGGGCACTGATGCTGGGCGATTAGGCCTGGCTCGCAGTCGGCATTCCAATTCATCCCAAAGGTGTTCGATGGGATTGAGGTCAGGGCTCTGTGCAGGCCTGTCAAGTTCTTCCACACCGATCTTGACAAACAAAGTTCTGTATGGACCTCGCTTTGTGCACGGGGGCATTGTCATGCTGAAACAGGAAAGGGCCTTCCCCAAACTGTTGCCTCAAAGTTGAAAGCACAGAATCTTCTAGAATGTCACTGTACACTGTAGCGTTAAGATTTCCCTTCACTGGAACTAAGGGGCCTAGCTCTAACCATGAACAGCCCCAGACCATTATTCCTCCTCCACCAAACTTTACAGTTGGCACTATGCATTGGGGCAGGGTGCGTTATCCTGGCATCCGCAAACTCAGATTTGTCCATCGGACTGCCAGATAGTGAAGCGTCACTCATCAATCCATAGAATGGGTTTCCACTGCCCCAGAGTCCAATGGCAGGGAGCTTTACATGACTGCAACCGACGCTTGGCATTGCGCATGGTGATCTTAGGCTTGTGTGCGGCTGCTCAGCCATGGAAACACATTTCATGAAGCTACCGACCATCAGTTCTTGTGTTGACCTTGCTTCCAGAGGCAGTTTGGAACTCGGTAGTGAGTGTTTGCCTCCGAGGACAGGCGGTCCGGTTCTGCGAGCTTGTGCGGCCTACTACTTCACGGCTGAGCCTTTGTTGCTTCTAGACATTTCCATTTCACAATAACATCACTTACAGTTGACCGGGGCAGCTCTAGCAGGGTAGACATTTTACGAACTGACTTATTGGAAAAGTGCCATCCTATGACGGTGCCACTTTGAAAGTCACTGAGCTTTTCAGTAAGGCCATTCTACTGGCAATGGTTCCATTGATCTCTTTACCGCATGTATTTCACGAAGTCCACAGGAACTGAGTGACAACTAACCTAAATGGTTTAGCAGGACACCCATTGTGACCGTTGACCTCCGTTATAAGTGACCCCTGAACTGTTTATTGTAGAAGACACGTTACATTTTCCTATCCAACAGTGTCAAAAGGTAGTGTAACAGAAATTCAGAAAAATATTATGAACTTCTTAGAACTTCACACTCATCAAACAAGCTCAACCTTCACAAACTCAGCAGATGTCAATATATTGAAGTTGCCTACAATAGGACCTCATCATGAACCAATTCAAAACATATATCCTAGTCCCTTAGTGTCCCAGTACAGACGAGCCTATATCAGTACTATTCCATGTTTCAATAGTGTCTTTGTTGGACGAGTTATGACAATACATTTTGTTTTAATGCTTCCTTGTAACACCGCCCTGCCAGACTGCTGTCTCGCTGCTATCTAAATAGTTAGAGAGAAAGCTCAGCCAAAGCATACAGACAAAATGCCAGAAGACCTAAAGGTCGCAGGAAAACCCTCTCACCTTCTGTTTCCATGGACACTCATATACAGGTGAGTCCAGAGCTGATACTTTGGCCAAGGATGGATGACAGTGTTTTGATACTGACCATCACGTTCACACCAGCTAAACCAAACTGACACTCTAACCCACTGTTAGTAGCCTGTGTAGACGAGATGATTCATGAATGTCTGTAATAAAGTAAGAATTGAAAGAGAAGTAATCCACTGGGCAAAGATGTCAATTCAACATCTATTCCAGGTTGGTTCAATGTTATTTCATTGAAATGACGTGGAAACAACATTGAATCAACCAGTGTGTGCCCTGTGGGAAGAGATCGAGAAAAGAGTCTGCTCTGCATTTCTGATCAGCATAGATGTATGGATACCAATTCCATTTAAGATAGAATAAGCTATGATAGAATAAGCTATGCATAGCATAGTACAATTCAGAAGAGGTGAAACACTGCCCCCTGCTGCTGGCCATGGCCACATGTCTGTGGGTGAAAATGTCTTCCTAGCCTTGCAAGCCGCCTGATATCGCAAGCTTACATGGATGTTCACTACACGAATATCAGCGGTAATCAGTCTGGTAATTACGAGGCTAGTGTCTTCCTGCAGTGGTGTTCAACTGGAAAATCCACAGTCAGCATAGTCATTTGGAGGTGGCATATCCTGGTCCTAATCTTAATAGCCATCTTTGTTATTCTATTCGCATGCTTTGATAAGGAATACAGTCCAAAGAAACTACTGTTTGTTTGGGTGTGTGTACTCCAAAAGTATTAACCATAACTCATTCAGGATGGAAAAATGATAAATTAACTACATAAGTCTGGCAAGTTTAGAATAGATACTTAGTTTTGTTAACTCCTCATTCCTCTTTACAGAACAGTACAGCTATTGACTAGTTAGCTGCATATCATTCTCTTAAAACTAAACACATAGAATGATGTCATGGGCCCCATATCTGTCAAAGAACCAAACAATTGAATCTATCGCTAAATGTTTCTATAATTGATTATATACATTTATGTTTTCAGCGCTTTCAGAAGACAGAATCACATTTCATGCATTTCATGTAATTGAACATAATTGGAACACAGCTGCCACAGCACAATTTATCTTCAAAGTAGACCACACTCCCTATTCAAAGAGATAAGTGAAGTAAATGTCTTTCACTTAGGTTAACCATATTGGCTTCGACTGACATGTATAAAACATATGATCACACAGGACAGCTAGAAAGCTCCCATCCAATGATATGTGATGACTTCCGAGTGGCACTTATGGCTGTGTGTTCCCACTGAGGGCCTTCTAATTGTGTCTGGTTCCACAGCTGAGCTGTTGCTGGGTAGCACTGCCATTTGGATGTGGTGTATCAAGCCTCTGATCCTTTGCCTTTTTCCCCAACAGAGCAGTTTAAAAATGGCCCGTTTACAGTAGGGAACTCACCACACAAAGCAAGCAGTCCTATGTGATACACATCTGAATCTACACTCAAGGACCACTTAATCTTCCACGAAGCCATCAAAGCTCTTGATGACATTGGGGTTTGGTTTTGGGTGTAATTCAATGCTGGTTGACATATGCTTGGTGGTAGTTTGACAGACATCAATAAAATGGAGATACCCTTACGAAAAAAGATTGCAGTTAGTGTGCAGTATAACTGCAGTTAGAGTGCAGTATAACTGCAGTTCGAGTGCAGTACACTGCAGTATTCTGCAATTACTGCGTCCAAAATACCACAGTCGACTGCAGTTACTACACTTTTACTGCAGTTTTAAAACTGCAAAAAAAATTGTAAGGGTATAAGCAGAGAAATTAGAAACATTGAGTTTCCATTACTTTTAACTGTGGTGTTTAAAAATCTAAAATCCCTGATTGTTTGCGTTATAGCTCACATTGATTTCCTTGTCAAACATGTAACAAGCATATTGATCAACATCTGATGGATCAAATATTACTGTGATTATAGTCCTATTAGCTCTGATGGATTGCATAAAGCTGAGCCCTTGTTGTTGGGTCATATATTTGTCATGTGAAAGTTCAGATGGACAGAATGCACTTAAATTCTTCACATACAGTTGAAGTCGGAAGTTTACATACACCTTAGCCAAATACATTTAAACTCAGTTTTTCACAATTCTTGACATTTAATCCAAGTAAAAATTCGCTGTCATAGGTCAGTTAGGATCACCACTTTATTTTAAGAATGTGAAATCTCAGAATAATAGTAGAGAGAATGATTTATTTCAGCTTTTATTTCTATCATCACATTCCCAGTGTGTCAGTTTACATACACTCAATTAGTATTTGGTAGCATTGCCTTTAAATTGTTTAACTTGGGTCAAACGTTTCAGGTAGCCTTCCACAAGCTTCCCACAATAAGTTGGGTGAATTTCGGCCCATTCCTCCTGACAGAGCTGGTGTAACTGAGTCAGGTTTGTAGGCCTCCTTGCTCACACAAGCTTTTTCAGTTCCCCCATAAATGTTCTATTGGATTGAGGTCAGGGCTTTGTGATGGCCACTCCAATACCTTGACTTTGTTGTCCTTAAGCCATTTTGCCACAACTTTGGAAGTATGCTTGGGGTCATTGTCCACATGGAAGACCCATTTGCAACCAAGCTTTAACTTCCTGACTGATGTCTTGGGATGTTGTTTCAATATATCCACGAAATTTTCATTCCTCATGATGCCATCTATTTTGTGAAGTGCACCAGTCCCTCCTGCAGCAAAGCACCCCCACAACATGATGCTGCCACCCCCGTGCTTCACGGTTGGGATGGTGTTCTTCGGCTTGCAAGCCTCCACCTTTTTCCTCCAAACACAACAATTGTCATTATGGCCAAACAGTTCCATTTTTGTTTCATCAGACCAGAGGACATTTCTCCAAAAAGTACAATCTTTGTCCCCATGTGCAGTTGCAAACCGTAGTCTGGCTTTTATATGGCGGTTTTGGAGCAGTTGCTTCTTCCTTGCAGTAAAACGAGTCCTATATCGACATAACCTGAAAGGCCGCTCAGGTTTCAGGTTATGTCGATATAGGACTCGTTTTACTGTGGATATAGATATTTTTGAACCCGTTTCCTCCAACATCTTCACAAGGTCATTTGCTGTTGTTCTGGGATTGATTTGCACTTTTCACACCAAAGTACATTCATCTCTAGGAGACAGAATGCGTCTCCTTCCTGAGCGGTATGACGGCTGCGTGGTCCCATGGTGTTTATACTTGCGTACTATCGTTTGTACAGATGAACGTGGTACCTTCAGGCGTTTGGAAATTTCTCCCAAGGATGAACCATACTTGTGGAGGTCTACAATTTTTTTCTGAGTTTTTAGCTGATTTCTTTTGATTTTCCCATGATGTCAAGCAAAGAGGCACTCAGTTTGAAGGTAAGCCTTGAAATACATCCACAGGTGCACCTCCAATTTACTCAAATGATGTCAATTAGCCTATCAGAAGCTTCAAAAGCCATGACATCATCATTTTCTGGAATTTTCCGAGCTGTTTAAAGGCACAGTCAACTTAGTGTAAACTTCTAACCCACTAGAATTGTGATACAATGAATATAAGTGAAATAAGTGAAATAATCTGTCTGTAAACAATTGTTGAAAAAATTACTTGTCATACACAAAGTAGATGTCCTGTTTGTTAACAAGAAATTTGTGGAATGGTTGAAAAACAAGTTTTAATGACTCCAACCTAAGTGTATGTAAACTTCAGACTTCAACTGTATCTGCCTTTTCAAACAGCTGTCCTTTGTTTTGATACAATCTTCTTCCCAAGGCATGTGTTGACAAGACACTGCAGACAAATAAGTGAGCCTCATCCAGGGGCTGAGAAGGACCCCCAGCAGTTGTGACTGCTGCTGCACAGAGGGAATCTGAGAAACTGACTGTTCTCCTTTCAGAGGATATCAATCAACAGTCTTGGCAGCCAGCAGTTGTCTCTATCCTATTACTGGAGCCATTAAGTTTGAAGTAGCCTACTCACATTTAACCAGTAACTACTTTGGGTTTATGGGTGACATGATGTAAGACATGACATGCAAATATTTTAGTTTGATTTCTGAACAATCTGAATCCTAGATGTTTTGATTATCCATTTCAACGCACCATAATCTCTGTGCATATGTGTTTCCTCGAGCCACAGTCTTACCCCCAGCAGCTCCACAAGCCAGTGCCTACGCCCCAGTCACAGAGGTGTGCTCCCCTCGCCCCTTCCTCCCCTGAGACAGAGCTGGACTAAGCAGCACTAGGTTGCCGGTCACAGGGCTATGCCCCTGGGAACCAGAGGGGGAGATCTCCAGGACATCCACAGGACCAAGCCCGGTGTTTTAGCTGAGACAATACTGAGATTCTTCCAGGGCATTGAAGCCTGGCGAAGGGCGGTCTGACTCCACAGTGGTAACATAATGGAGGATGTCCGACGGAGCTAGGCTAAGCCCTAGAGTCACCAGACATAACCCCCTGGCTGCCCAAGTCCTCTGTATGTATAACATTTACATTTTAGCCATCGCTCTTATCCAGAGTGACTTACAGTAGTGAGTGAATACATTTTCATACTGGTCCCCGTGGGAATCGAACCCACAACTCGGGCGTTGCAAGCGCCATGCTCTACTAACTGAGCCACACGGGACCACATCTCACTCAGTCTCCCATCCACGTCCTATTCTCTAGCCCCTCTTCTCAGTCACAGGGCCTAGGCTATAGACAAAAGTAGGCCACCTTTATGACTGCAGATGTTTGGCTCTCTCACTAACATATGTTTTATGGTCTACATGGAGTAAATGTAGAAGAAATATGCCCCTGGGGGAATGCCCTGTGCCCTTTAGCGTGTACTGTGTCTGTATGCTACCCGTTTGGGCCTGACGGTTTGACCCCTGACCTGGAAAGAGTTCGACCGGGAGCTCTGGGACAACACGGAGAGGCCACAAGGAAATGACTGTTATGGTTTTCAATGTGCCTCCCTCTTAGTACGTGTGCAATGTGCAGCGGCATGTGTCCAAGTATAACTTTAAACCGTCCCCTCGCCCCGACACGGGCGCGAACCAGGGACCTTCTGCACACATCAACAACGGTCGCCCACGAAGCATCGTTACCCATCGCGCCACAAAGGCCGCGGCCCTTGCAGAGCAAGGGGCAACACTACTTCTAGGTTTCAGAGCAAGTGACGTAACTGATTGAAACGCTAGTAGCGTGTACCCGCTAACTAGCTAGCCATTTCACATCCGTTACACTCACCCCCCTTTCAACCTCCTCCTTTTCCGCAGCAACCAGTGATCCGGGTCAACAGCATCAATGTAACAGTATAACTTTAAACTGTCCCCTCGCCCCGACACGGGTGCGAACCAGGGACCTTCTGCACACATCAACAACGGTCGCCCACGAAGCATCGTTACCCATCGCGCCACAAAGGCCGCGGCCCTTGCAGAGCAAGGGGCAACACTACTTCTAGGTTTCAGAGCAAGAGACGTAACTGATTGAAACGCTAGTAGCGCGTACCCGCTAACTAGCTAGCCATTTCACATTCGTTACACAAGTCCACAGAAGTTGAAAAATGCCACAAACCATTGCCCTATAGAGGGAAAGACACAGCTCCATGTAGGTATAGAATGCCATGTCAGTGAATATTCCAGAGTATATTCTGACAATAATTAGGATCGACTGTAACTTAAGGGTTGGGACACAATGTCTCCCAACAATCACTGGCAAGATGACCCTGTTAAATTATGTTTCAATCCAATTTACTTCACTCCTTCACACCTCAGCACACATCAGCAAAACATGGGCTCAGGGCTGTGTGCTGAGATTAAACCAGAAGCTGATCTGGTTGAGTAAACTCCCCTCAGGGACTAGATCCACATGAAGACACAGGGCAGATATACTACAGGTGAACAGACAGGCCTACAGGAATCAGTGAGGCAAGGATATATAAAACAGAAGATAAGGACGAACAGTGCCAGATAAGATGAATCTGGGGAAACAAAAGTCAATAAACTGTGGTTAAAGTGAGGTAAGGAGAGGTAAGGAGAGGAGAGGAGAGGTGAGGTAAGGTAAGGAGAGGAGAGGAGAGGAGAGGAGAGGAGAGGAGAGGAGAGGAGAGGAGAGGAGAGGAGAGGAGAGGAGAGGAGAGGAGAGGAAGGGAGAAGAGAGGAGAGGAGAGGTAGGGAGAGGAGAGGAGAGGTGAGGTAAGGAGAGGTAAGGAGAGGAGAAGTAAGGAGAGGTAAAGAGAGGTAGGGAGAGGAGAGGTGAGGTAAGGAGAGGTGAGGTAAGGTGAGGACAGGTAGGGAGAGAAGAGGTGAGGTAAGGAGAGGTAAGGAGAGGAGAAGTAAGGAGAGGTAGGGAGTGGAGAGGTGAGGTAAGGAGAGGAGAGGTAAGGAGAGGAGAGGAGAAGTAAGGAGAGGTAAGGAGAGGTAGGGAGAGGAGAGGTGAGGTAAGGAGAGGAGAGGTAGGGAGAGGAGAGGTGAGGTAAGGAGAGGTAAGGAGAGGAGAAGTAAGGAGAGGTAGGGAGTGGAGAGGTGAGGTAAGGAGAGGAGAGGTAAGGAGAGGTAGGGAGAGGAGAGGTGAGGTAAGGAGAGGAGAAGTAAGGAGAGGTAAGGAGAGGTAGGGAGAGGAGAGGTGAGGTAAGGAGAGGTAAGGAGAGATAAGGAAAGGAGATGTAAGGGGAGGAAAGGTGAGGAGCGATAAGGAGGGGCAGACAAGGAGAGGAGAGGAAGATTGAAAGTGTAGATGAATCCCTGTAATTGTATTTTTTTTAAATGTTTGTTGACTCAGAGTCCCATGCACTTGAAGTTTTTACCCACAGCACGACCAGGAGTGACCTTTCATCAGGGCAGCGGTAAAGAGTCGAATGAGCAAAGCTATGAGCCGAAACCCAGCCAAGACTTTTCATTAGTACCCCTCTCATTAGAGATGGTACTCCTGATTGGACAAACGTAAGGGATGCTCACCATTGCCTGGGCGACACTCTGGACTTGACACCTCCTCCAGGATGTGCAGACACATAGAGGAAGGAAGAGGAAAGCCAGTTCCTGAGGGAAACAGGGATTCCCAGTTTGTCCCGAAATTGGGGGTAAAACAACATGCCAGTCAGAGGCACAACACAAACATGAGAGTCGGCGTCTCTTCCCTTCCCATCCTGACTGACTGCTGGTTTCTTCCTGGGCAGATTTAAGAGGGATTAGATCCCTTATCACAATGAAACAGACCCTGCTGGTTAGCTACAGTCAGGAATGTACAGAACAAGAGAGAGGGAGGGAGAGAGTGATGGAGTGAAGGAAGAGAGAGAGAGAGAAAATAGGGATTGGAGAAAGGCCACAGAGGCATTCAGGGAGACGTCTGAGCAGTGAATGCAGGGAGGTGGGTAAGGGAGAGCTAAGGGAGAAGGAGGAGAGGGGCAAAGTGTGAGAAATCTCTAAATAGGAACTCCCGAGACTGTTTCATTCTCTCCATGTACTCCTCTGCAGCCAATGTGCTTAAGATCACGGTACACTGAATGCTGCTAACAAAAAGGGATTAAATATCCACATCATACAATGGGAAACATGTTAGTACAAAGTAAATGGGCCATCTATTGAAATTCTGTGAAAGAAAATGTGGTATGCAACAAAAGCCAACAAGACAAGGGATAATATTAGAACATGATATTGGGGTGTGTTGCCTGGCCTTAAAGTACTGGAGAGCCCACGCTTATTTTCTCAGACAGAGACAGATGTGTGGACAAAAATACTAAGGCCATGCACACATGTGATGCGTATTATACTTTTTACAGTAGAAGCGAATAGAAATGTATGCCTGTGTCATTCATCCATGTGGCCATTATGCCATGGTGTGAGATTCAGTTATTTCAGATTTGAAGCTTAATCAAAATTGTCCTAATGCAGTATGGAATTGTCAAAGCCAAAGTGCTATGTCTGTCACTGTGTGTAGAATGCTGTTTCTCATTCTCATGTGGTTCTGAAAAGCACAGCCGGGCGGCTAGGGACTGAGAGGCCTCACACCTGCAGCCCCTGCTGGCTCTCATTGCTCCACAGTACATCCATGGGAGAGAAGAGTAACACTATCCACTATACTACCTGACTTGAGCAGCACTGTTGCTTCACTTAATACTGGAGTAATTAGCCTACTGTACTAATACTAAAGCAATACAGAGGCAATCTGGTATCAACAAACAGAATGACAAGTGATGAAATGTTTGACAGACATCCACATTGGGAAACAAATCATTAAACAGGTGCACAAATCTTTGTGGGGAGTTTTTAAGTGCTCCATTTTTGGAAAGGTCTTCCTCTCCAACTCTTCCTCTGTTCTTCTTCTCTCAAAGTTATAGCTCATCAACAGGACTCAGTACTCAAGCATTTATTTTTACAGTGCCAAAGGTCCTGAGGCCAGAACACCTCTTTCCTTGTTTTACATTTCTCAGTGCAGAGAGACAAGGAGAGGGCAGCTATATATATAGCAGAGGGAACACAAAGCATCAAAGGCTTGTCATGTCAGTCAACTGTCAGTCAAAGTCCTACCTGTCAGGGCTAGAGCATGGAATGGTTTATCCTCACAGTCAAAGTCCTACCTGTCAGGGCTAGAGCATGGAATGGTTTATCCTCACAGTCAAAGTCCTACCTGTCAGGGCTAGAGCATGGAATGGTTTATCCTCACAGTCAAAGTCCTACCTGTCAGGGCTAGAGCATGGAATGGTTTATCCTCACAGTCAAAGTCCTACCTGTCAGGGCTAGAGCATGGAATGGTTTATCCTCACAGTCAGTCAGGTTCTTTTTTTATCTCTCCGTCTCCACAACAGGAGCCAAGACCTTGACAGAACAGCAACATGTGTGTCACTGTTGCTCTCTTGCATCACCTCTCAATGGCACGATGAATGTGGCAATAAGAGTTAACCCATGTCCACAAACAGGGTGACAGGGCATGTAACAAACATTCCTGCCTTTATTACATGTGAGGTGAGCCATGGTAAACTGCAGCTCGCCCTCAGACCTATTTTTTTTATTTCACCTTTATTTAACCAGGTAGGCAAGTTGAGAACAAGTTCTCATTTACAATTGCGACCTGGCCAAGATAAAGCAAAGCAGTTCGACACATACAACAACACAGAGTTACACATGGAGTAAAACAAACATAGTCAATAATACAGTAGAAAAATAAGTCTATATACAATGTGAGCAAATGAGGTGAGATAAGGGAGGTAAAGGCAAAAAATGGCCATGGTGGCGAGGTAAATACAATATAGCAAGTAAAACACTGGAATGGTAGATTTGCAGTGGAAGAATGTGCAAAGTAGAAATAGAAATAATGGGGTGCAAAGGAGCAAAATAAATAAATACAGTAGGGGGAGAGGTAGTTGTTTGGGCTAAATTATAGATGGGCTATGTACAGGTGCAGTAATCTGTGAGCTGCTCTGACAGCTGGTGCTTAAAGCTAGTGAGGGAGATAAGTGTTTGTAGTTCGTTCCAGTCATTGGCAGCAGAGAACTGGAAGGAGAGGCGGCCAAAGGAGGAATTGTGTAACGAATGTCGTCGGGAGTAGGAGAAGAGGACCAAGGTGCAGCGTGGTAAGTATTCATAATACTTTTAATAAATACGAACACTTGAACAAAAACAACAAAGCGACAAACGAACAGTTCTGCAAGGTGCAAAACACAAAACAGAAAACAACTATCCACCAAGCACAGGTGGGAATGAGGCTACCTAAGTTTGGTTCTCAATCAGAGACAACGATAGACAGCTGCCTCTGATTGAGAACCACACCAGGCCAAACACCTAGAAATACAAAACATAGAACAAAACATAGAATGCCCACCCCAACTCACGCCCTGACCAAACCAAAATAGAGACATAAAAAGGAACTAAGGTCCAGGCGTGACAAATTGGCTTTCAGGGTGACCAGAGAGATATACCTGCTGGAGCGCGTGCTACAGGTGGGTGCTGCTATGGTGACCAGCGAGCTGAGATAAGGGGGGACTTTACCTAGCAGGGTCTTGTAGATGACCTGGAGCCTGGCGACGAGTATGAAGCGAGGGCCAGCCAACGAGAGCGTACAGGTCGCAGTGGTGGATAGTATATGAGGCTTTGGTGACAAAACGGATGGCACTGTGATAGACTGCATCCAATTTATTGAGTAGGGTATTGGAGGCTATTTTGTAAATGACATCGCCGAAGTCGAGGATCGGTAGGATGGTCAGTTTTACGAGGGTATGTTTGGCAGCATGAGTGAAGGATGCTTTGTCCCTTGACGGGATGAGGTCAATATCCTTCCAGGATACCCGGGCCAGGTCGATTAGAAAGGCCTGCTCGCTGAAGTGTTTCAGGGAGCGTTTGACAGTGATGAGTGGAGGTCATTTGACCGCTGACCCATTACGGATGCAGGCAATGAGGCAGTGATCGCTGAGATCTTGGTTGAAAACAGCAGAGGTGTATTTAGAGGGCAAGTTGGTTAGGATGATATCTATGAGGGTGCCCGTGTTTACGGCTTTGGGGTGGTACCTGGTAGGTTCATTGATAATTTGTGTGAGATTGAGGGCATCAAACTTAAATTGTAGGATGGCTGGGGTGTTAAGCATGTCCCAGTTTAGGTCACCTAGCAGCACGAGTTCTGAAGATAGATGGGGGGCAATCAGTTCACATATGGTGTCCAGAGCACAGCTGGGGGCAGAGGGTGGTCTATAGCAGGCGGCAACGGTGAGAGACTTGATTTTAGAGAGGTGGATTTTTAAAAGTAGAAGTTCAAATTGTTTGGGTACAGACCTGGATAGTAGGACAGAACTCTGCAGGCTATCTCTGCAGTATATTGTAACACCGCCCCCTTTGGCCGTTCTATCTTGTCTGAAAATGTTGTAGTTAGGGATGGAGATTTCAGAGTTTTTTGTGGTCTTCCTAAGTCAGGATTCAGACACGGCTAGGACATCCGGGTTGGCAGAGTGTGCTAAAGCAGTGAATAAAACAAACTTAGGGAGGAGACATCTAATGTTAACATGCATGAAACCAAGGCTATTGCGGTTATAGAAGTCATCAAAAGAGAGCGCCTGGGGAATAGGAGTGGAGCTAGGCACTGCAGGGCCTGGATTCACCTCTACATCACCAGAGGAATAGAGGAAGAGAAGGATAAGGGTACGGCTAAAAGCTATGAGAATTGGTCATCTAGGACGTCCGGAACAGAGAGTAAAAGGAGCAGGTTTGTGGGGGCGATAAAATAGCTTCAAGGTGTAATGTACAGACAAAGGTATGGTAGGATGTGAATACAGTGGAGGTAAACCTAGGCATTGAGTGATGATGAGAGAGATATTGGCTCTAGAAACATCATTGAAACCAGGTGATGTCATCGCATGTGTGGGTGGTGGAACTGAAAGGTTGGATAAGGTATAACGAGCAGGGCTAGAGGCTCTACAGTGAAATAAGCCAATAAACACTAACCAGAACAGCAATGGACAAGGCATATTGACATTAAGGAGAGGCATGCTTAGCCGAATGATCATAAGGGTCCAGTGAGTAGTGAGGTTGGTTGGGGTCACGGCGATTCAGACAGCTAGCCGGGCCATGGGTAGCAAGCTGGCAGAAGATGGAGGTCTGATTTTAGCCACCTCGTGCGTTTCCGTCGATAGATTAGTGGGGTTCCGTGTGGTAGAGGGGACCAATCCAATTGGCAAAATAGTTATAGTTATAGTGGCCCAAGAAAATTGTCCAATAGACCTATTCAGATAGCAGCCGATAAGACAGCTAACGATTAGCGGGCCGCAGATGGGCGTTCAGGTTACGTCGCGACGGAGGGGCCAGTTGGATAACTTCCTCGGGCAGATAACGTCGGTAGTCCAGTCGTGAAGGCCCGGTGGGGCTCCGCATCGGCAGTAAAACGGGTCCAGATAGGTGATTGTAACCCAGGAGTGGCTGATGGAACTCTTCAGCTGGCTAGCTCCGGAATAATTGATGTTTGCTCTGGGACCGACGTTAGCCAATAGTTACTCAGATAGCAGCTAGCTAGCAGCAAGATCCAGGTGTAAATGTCCAGAGCTTGCGGTAGAAATCCGGGGATATGGAGAGAAAATAGGTCCGGTATGCTCTGGTCTGAGTCGCGTTGTACAAAACTGGCGATAGCTTTTCGAGCTAAAGGATAGCTGATGACCGCCAACCGTGGTTAGCTGAATACTAACTTAGCCAGTGAACTGGCTAACTTCTGGCTAACTTCTGGCTAGCTTCTGTCATGGATTTCAGATTTGAGGTGAAAAATACGTAAAAAAAAAAAAAAATGGTGAGGCGGGTTGCAGGAGAGTTTTAAATATATAAAATGATATGCGAAGAAAAGATGTAAATATATATATACACAGGACACGACAAGACGAGGACAAAGGACGTCTGACTGCTATGCCATCTTGGAATGTTGGGACCTATAGGTTGGGTCCGCATGCCAGGTTCACTTCTGACCTCTCTGCTCCCCAGCCATCCTCACAGACAGCAGGGGGCCACACAAATATATATTTGTATTTATTTTTTAACCTTTATTTAACTAGGAAAGTCAGTTAACCTTTTCTCAATAGGGGGTGCTGTCCCAAATTAAACTGCCTCGTACTCGTACAATATGCATATTATTATTACTATTGGATAGAAAACACTCTCTAGTTTCTAAAACCGTTTGAATTATTTCTCTGAGTGAAACAGAACTCATTCTGCAGCACATTTCCTGTCAGGAAGTGAGATTTCTGGAATCGAGGTCCCTGTTCTGAGGTCAGTTTATAAGTCCCCATGCAAGCTATGGGGCTACATGCACTGCATACGCCTTCCTCTAGATGTCAGTAAGCGGTGAGAATTTGAATGGACTGGATTGCACAATCTGGGACACTATAAAGGCTCATGGAACGGAAGTACCGTTCTTTTCAACGGGGCGCTTGGCGCAAGAGGGACATCACAATGGCGTCCTGAAAAGCTTTCGTTTTAGCAGTTCTGTATCTCCGGCTCTGATTTAATTTGATTTTTGTCTTAAAAACTTCATAAGGTAGTTAATTTAAACCGACTTATAGCAGTTTATATCAGTTTATTGCGATTTTCTGGGATTTCTTTGTCACGCGCTTTCACGAGTTGGACACCTCTCCAGTGGGTGGCTATCGTTAGCTGCTATTTCTACAGGAGAAGAGGACATCTTTCAACCAAAAGACGATTGTTCTGGAGAAAGGACACCTTGCCCAAGATTCTGATGGAAGCTCAGCAAATAGTAAGCAGTCTTTATGCTGTTAATTCGTATTTATGTTGACAAATGTCAAATAATAATTCCGCCATGAATTTCGGTGCGGTCTCGCTTTAGCGCACGCTGTATGTTGAAGTAACGTTAATTTTAAAAATGTAACACAGCGATTGCATTAAGAACTAATTTGTCTTTCATTTGCTGTCCAACCTGTATTTTTTAGTCAAGTTTTGGATTAGTTACTGATTAGAATAGGTGCCTCTCCAAAGATTTCTCCCGACATTTTCTGGGCAGCTTGGCAACTTTTCTCATTGTATAACCACGATTTGTGCCACTAAATATGCACATTTTCGAACAAACTCTATATGCATTGTGTAATATGATGTTATAGGACTGTCATCTGAAGAATTCTGAGAAGGTTAGTGAAAAAATTAATATATTTTGGTGGTTTATACGTTATCGCTATTTTTGGCTTGAATCAATGCTGTTGTGATGTTTGCTATTGTGGTAAGCTAATATAACGCTATATTGTGTTTTCGCTGTAAAACACTTAGAAAATCTGAAATATTGTCTGGATTCACAAGATCTGTGTCTTTCATTTGCTGTACGCTGTGTATTTTTAAGAAATGTTTTATGATGAGTAATTAGGTAATACACGATGGTCTCTGTAGTTATTCTAGTTGCTTTGGTGAGAGTTGTGATGGTGGCTGCAATGGTAAACTATGATTTATACCTGAAATATGCACATTTTTCTAACAAAACATATGCTATACAATAAATATGTTATCAGACTGTCATCTGAGGAAGTTGTTTCTTGGTTAGTGGCTATTTATATCTTTATTTGGTCGAATTTGTGATAGCTACTGATGGAGTAAAAAAATGGTGGAGTAAAAAAGTGGTGTCTTTTGCTAACGTGGTTAGCTAATAGATTTACATATTGTGTCTTCCCTGTAAAACATTTTAAAAATCAGAAATGATGGCTGGATTCACAAGATGTGTATCTTTCATCTGGTGTCTTGGACTTGTGATTTAATGATATTTAGATGCTAGTATTTACTTGTGACGCTATGCTAGGCTATGCTAGTCAGCTTTTTTACTGACGGGGGTGCTCCCGGATCCGGGTTTGGGAGGAACTAGAAGTTAAGAACAAATTCTTATTTACAATGACAGCCTACTTGACAATGACAGCCTACTTGACAATGACAGCCTAATGACAGCCAGGCTTCTTTGAAGAATCTCATATAAATTATATTTTGATTTGTTTAACACTTTTTTGGTTACTACATGATTCCATATGTGTTATTTCATCGTTTTGAGGTCTTCACTATGATTCTACGATGTAGAAAAACAGTAATAAATAAATAAAAAATCATGTAATGAGTAGGTGTGTCCAAACTTTTGACTTTTTACTGTATGCGTACTGCCAGCATCATCTAGACAAAGTCTTATCATTCCTTTGAGAGGTAGGACAGAGGTCAATCGTTCAGGACTGGTACATTTATAGGAGCAATTGCTCTTGATTGAGTCAAGGGGGGCTTTCCTGTGACACACGCATGTGATCTGGATGTGGTACACGGTCACCCTGACTAAGTGTTAAACACTGCTCACTTATGGCCTGTTCATGTTCACATTGATATTATTGTCAGCTATGCTCCAGAGAGAGCAACCCCCTGTAATGAAGCTCATTAAAGACTCTTATCCCACTGCAGTGGAACTCCCTGACAGTATTGGGTTCTTCAAAACAGAACTTTGACTGCTTGTTTTCAATATGTGCAGATTGTATCAAAGATAAACAAATAAATGCATGAAAACATGCTTGCTTAGAAGTGTGATTTATTGAACTGAAAAAACATCATTTATAACATCATTTACATACCAGATAATGTAAATATGTGGTATTTTCACAGAGAATATTAAAATCATATGGCAGGGACAGCAAAGGTTAGTAAGTTGTAGTAATATAGACCAGCCTAAAGACAACATCAAGGTTCTCAAAGAAGTCATGTTCGGTCAGTCAGTGTGTCTGCAGTGACAGAAGGTGCTACGGCCACATGACAGTTGAGAGACAGGTTCTGAAAAGGTACTTTGAGGAGAGGCCTCTATCAACTGGAGGTAATTGTAGAGTGCACCCACAGCTAATGGTTGGCAAACAGAGGAGATGGTACACTTATTAACTTTGTAACATCTGGAATAACTCTACCTGACTGACTACAGTTCTGCTATCCAGGCAACCACTCCTGCAACCCACTGCAACACCAGAATACCATCAATCCTATGTAATGCTTCTTCTTGAAGAGCGTCGCTCTGAACAGACAATATCAGTTAGAAATGGAAAGGCTTTTATCCCAGCTGCAGAAAGACAGATATCTGAGAGGTAACAGAATTCACAAAAAAATCTAAATAAAATCTGGATAATTGTAAAACAAATATGTTGTGCTGCGTTCAGCACTATGATAGTCAAAGATCAAGTCTTCAGTAATAACCCAAGCTTTAGATTGGGCGATGACCCAGATAACCTGCAGTGAAACTGAACCGACAACAGGGCAGAGACCACTCCGTTGGTCACCCACCACCCACCCCGCTCCCCCACCACTACCTCCACCACCTCCCTCTACTTCACACAACCACACTACCATGCTATAGGCTTATACACTTCCATTGAAACCCAGTGTCCTCTGAAAGTGTGGCCCTGCTAGATTCTGAGTGTCTCACCACTCTGTGCTGCTTGTGGAGCATCTGATGGAGCGTGGTGTCCTCTCTGTCTTGCACATCTCAGTGAGCTGCCACTGTGACTGTCTGTTCCATCCCACAGGAGCCTGGCCACTGGACTGTGGAGGCCAGCCTCAGCCTAACACTCCGTGCACTTATTCTTTGAGTCTGAGCAGCGCAATAGGCATAATTGACCCAACTGTTCCAAAGCAATGATCAGTAGTTTATGAACCTACTGTAATGTTGAATACTTAAGCGTTACGGTTTTGACACAGACCTGCTCAATATTGCATTACAGAGAACAGCATGTACTCTTTATTCATTGATTCCTTATTTCTAAGTAATGATATATATCCTATCTACTCTCTCAAACTGAACATCCTCTATCATTGTCATTACTGACCACTCTAATCAGTCCTTTTCATCCAGTTATAAGTGTAGTGGTCTGGCCTTCTGTTATAAGTGTAGTGGTCCGGCCTCCTGTTATAAGTGTAGTGGTCCGGCATCCTGTTATAAGTGTACTGGTCCGGCCTCCTGTTATAAGTGTAGTGGTCCGGCATCCTGTTATAAGTGTAGTGGTCCGGCATCCTGATTTAAGTGTAGTGGTCTGGCCTCCTGTTATAAGTGTAGTGGCCCGGCCTCCTGTTATAAGTGGAGTGGTCTGGCATCCTGTTATAAGTGTAGTTGTCTCACATCCTGTTATAAGTGGAGTGGCCTGGCATCCTGTTATAAGTGTAGTGGTCCGGCATCCTGTTATAAGTGTAGTGGTCCGGCATCCTGTTATAAGTGTAGTGGCCCGGCCTCCTGTTATAAGTGTAGTGGTCTGGCCTCCTGTTATAAGTGTAGTGGTCCGGCATCCTGTTATAAGTGTAGTGGCCCGGCCTCCTGTTATAAGTGTAGTTGTCTCACATCCTGTTATAAGTGGAGTGGCCTGGCATCCTGTTATAAGTGGAGTGGCCTGGCATCCTGTTATAAGTGTAGTGGTCTGGCCTCCTGTTATAAGTGTAGTGGTCCGGCCTCCTGTTATAAGTGTACTGGTCCGGCCTCCTGTTATAAGTGTAGTGGTCCGGCCTCCTGTTATAAGTGTAGTGGTCCGGCCTCCTGTTATAAGTGTAGTGGTCTGGCCTCCTGTTATAAGTGTAGTGGTCTGGCCTCCTATTATAAGTGTAGTGGTCTGGTCTCCTGTTATAAGTGTAGTGGTCCGGCCTCCTGTTATAAGTGTAGTGGTCCGGCCTCCTGTTATAAGTGTAGTGGTCCGGCCTCCTGTTATAAGTGTAGTGGTCTGGCCTCCTGTTATAAGTGTAGTGGTCTGGCCTCCTGTTATAAGTGTAGTGGTCTGGTCTCCTGTTATAAGTGTAGTGGTCCGGCATCCTGTTATAAGTGTACTGGTCCGGCCTCCTGTTATAAGTGTAGTGGTCCGGCATCCTGTTATAAGTGTAGTGGTCCGGCATCCTGATTTAAGTGTAGTGGTCTGGCCTCCTGTTATAAGTGTAGTGGCCCGGCCTCCTGTTATAAGTGGAGTGGTCTGGCATCCTGTTATAAGTGTAGTTGTCTCACATCCTGTTATAAGTGGAGTGGCCTGGCATCCTGTTATAAGTGGAGTGGTCCGGCATCCTGTTATAAGTGTAGTGGTCCGGCATCCTGTTATAAGTGTAGTGGCCCGGCCTCCTGTTATAAGTGTAGTGGTCTGGCCTCCTGTTATAAGTGTAGTGGTCCGGCATCCTGTTATAAGTGTAGTGGCCCGGCCTCCTGTTATAAGTGTAGTTGTCTCACATCCTGTTATAAGTGGAGTGGCCTGGCATCCTGTTATAAGTGGAGTGGCCTGGCATCCTGTTATAAGTGTAGTGGTCTGGCCTGGTCATTAGAAGTTCCACTTCACTGACATCATGCCAGTCCTGTGCCCTTAAATCTATGACCAGTCAATAACAGGGCTGCACTGCATGCCTGGCATGCTTTGAAGCATAGCTACGTTACAGAAAGATGATAATGATGATCGCCATCCTCAGTGAGACTGTCTTGAGTGATGTTTGGAACTGGCTGGCACTCTTGGCATTGCAATGACCCCAAGCTCAGCCAAGACATGAGATCATGGTCCAGAAATAATTTACACACAAAGGCAAAAAATATAATTATTGCTCAATGAAAGAAGGATTTCACTGGGGCATTTGACAGTTAGGGGCTATAACATGATCTACAGACAGAGAGATAACAAACATTTAGCTGGCTTTTAACAGCCGTGTGATATTGATCTCTAGATAGTATGTTGGCTCCTATTGGTTGTTTCTTTGGGCCAATCTCCCCTTCACCACTATGTGTCGATCCTCTTTGAAATCCTCCTACAGTGGCATCACAGTATACACTTTCCCTATTAACAACACTAATATATTTTGTGAGTTTTCTAGATGACTAATGTCATGACGTTGGCCCGGGGGTAGGTTTATGACAGTCATAAATACCTCTTTCCCCCCTTTTCCCTCTCCCTACTATAACTGATGTGACATAAGAAAACCCCTTGGTTAACATAGAGATTCTGGGAACATCAGAAGTGGGGGTAAATGAACTATATTCTGGTAATCCGACCAACTGAACATATGCGGTGGTACTTAAGGTATATTATGTCAGTTCGGTTGCCCTCTGACACATTCTCATCAATGATAGAATGACATAAACTCTACTGTGGAAAGTCTAAACGTCAGAGGTATCGGATTCACATGGAATTGTTGTTTAATTCAAATGTTTGAATATGAAATTATTTGTGAAGAGATGAAATGTAATTTTAGCTTCCAAATGAGAGATTTGGGTTTTCATAAGCTTGGCTTCTGCTCAACCAGGGGCCCGCCCCTGTGAAGAGACATGGGTTACAAACTTTTCAGACACACCCCTCTCCCTCCACTATAAAAGCCATTGACAAAAATATAACTTCCTGTTCCGGGTACATTTAGGATGACGATCCGATGTCAGAATGGTTCAGATAATAACTACAGAACTAAGCCAACATCAGCATGGACTTTGGTTGTAAATGGTATGAACTTTGAACTCGTATTCACTACAGAAGTGATACCTCCTAGCCGTTGAGTTAGCAACAGCTGCTACAAACGTAGGTTAGGAAGGACAGTCAGAGTATCCCGTCTACTACACACGACGTTACTCCAACGTATCCAGTGACCACCAGAGACATTCTTCAAAGGACAGAGGACTCGGGTTGGCGATACGGTCTTCCATCTACCACCAACCTACTGAAGCGCAGCTCAGAGTAAATATTTATTGCATTTTCCTTTTTCAAATGGGCGGTAATATAGAATGCATAAGATACTGTATTTACGATAGCACAGCTCGCCTATGTTCCAGTCTCCCGCTCTTTCACTAAAATCCCGCCCCTTCCCTTTGTGTAACAAGCTGTCATATCTGTTCCGCCCGCTAGGGACGTTTGCCTTTATGACGGCAATTTGTGATCAAGTTATGATTTAATTGTTTATGTGTGATTCTGTGTGATTAGTTAGGTATTTAGTAAATAAATAATTAAACCCAATTTTGTATTGCTGATTCAACTTGTTAGCCAGGATTCTTGCAGATAACCAAGGATTTACCACTTTCAGATGAGACTGAATAAAATGACGATTAATGTGACTGCTATGATGTAAAATATTACTAAATCTTTAAGAGTTTATTCGGAAGATAACAGCTCTATAAATATTATTTCGTGGTGTCCCTCTCTAGTTAATTATATTTACATGATTAGTTCAATCATTAATTACGGAGAAATTATTTTATAGAATAGCCTGTCATAGCAATTAATCTGGCATAGCCAAAGACACGACACTAATGTTACCTTTCACCCCAGAGAATATGCAGCTCAAGTAGCACTTAAAAGGCTGTTAAAGTATGATGGTGTTTATATAGGACATAGAGCATTACTGTGTGTTCAGAGGCCAGATGTTGGCCTTTGATGAAGATGTCTGCCAGGAGTCTAAAAGCCCTGGAAGCTCTCTATGTATCCCAAAGGGCACCACTTGCCTGGCGTTGACAGGCTTGGCAGAGTGTATACACAAATCAAAATCAAATCAAATTGTATTTCTCACATGCGCCGATGTAGACTTGGTTTAGACTTTGCTGTGAAATGCTTGCTTATGAGCCCTTTCCAATGATATTGAGGTAAACAAATAAGAAAAATAACAATAGTAACACAAGAGGAATAGAATACACAAGGTTGAAGCTATATACAGGGAGTACTAGTACTATATCGCTGTGCAGGGGTATGAGGTATTTGAGGTAGATGCAGTATGTACATACAGGCAGGGCCAGGCATCAGAATAGATAATAAAAGTAAAATAAAGAACAGATGAGCAGCAGCATATGATGAGTGTGTGTGTGCACGCTGTATCACAACCGGATGTGATTGGGAGTCCCAGGGCGGTGCACAATTGTCCCAGCGTTGTCCGAGTTAGCGTTGTCCGAGTTAGGGTTTGGTTGGGCTAGGCTGTCATTGTAAATAAGAATTTGTTCTTAACTGACTTGCCTAGTTAAATAAAGGTAAAATAAAAGGTGTGTGTGTGTGGCATCGGTATATGTGTGTGCTTATAGTATGTAGTGTTTGTGTGAGAGTGTCAGCATACTGTATGTGTGAGTTAGTGTATATATAGTCTTGTGGTGCAGTGCGCCACAAGACTGACACAATCCCACAGGGGATATAGGGGATATAGGGCTTAGGGTGGGGCATAATCTGACTGACTGAAGAGTTAGATAGCACTTCTATCTCTAAATATTTTCAGCTGAGAACTTTTAATGTCTGTTCATGGCCAATGGTCTAAGTATGACAAAACAAGGTAAATTCTTGATTAAAGAGACAAATGGTGGTTTCACATGCAAGACGTAAGTCCATATAGCTGGCAGGTCAACAAGTGATGTAACTAACAGAAATGGTTATGACAGGTAATGTTTATGTTAGCATTATGTGGTATGTATAAATAAAGATATGTGCTTAATGTACATGTTTAGTGTGAACATTACTATGATGAATGCCACTGCCAAATGGCAATTTATTATGTGCTTAAATGTCTTATATTAAAAAAGAATCCCTGAGGCAAAGTTAAACTGAAGGACAATAGAACTGAATAGAAAAACACACACATCTGTTACAGCAGGCTTGTACTGAGAGTGGAACACTACTAATTACGAACACAACACTGATATTTTTCCACAAACACAGTGGAATCACATCCCACCGCACACCATCGCATGCCAAAGGAAGGAATGCACAGAGAGACAGCTGAGAGGAACAGACCAGAGTAATTAAACAATGAGTGGTATGCATCAGGAAGCACAGCACTCGTATCCAGCTACACAGTCTCCTCAGCTTATTTGTGAACATGTGATGACATGACAGAGAGTGCACCAGTCTGACAGTTCTGAGAAGGCATGATGACCACAACAGAAACTGGAATCATAATAACAGTCTACAAACACGACACAGGACAGGATCCACACAAGCGCCATGGCGCCTCTTTCTGTTTTGTAGTGGATGCCCGTCCTGGAATGTGCCAGTTACTTAAAAAAACATGGTCCTGAACTGTAGGTGGTAGACTCTTCATGAGGGAAGTACAAAGAAAGATCAGCCATTATTAAACAGAGGCATCTGCTCTAGAATGGATCACACTGTCTTTGTCCTCTAGGCCTGTAGCTGTCATTAGGACCAGTAAAATAACAGTGGTGAACTACAAAGGCCAGCTCAGAGGTTATCAGTGTCCATGTGTAACTCCCGGCACTGGAGGGGTTGCTTCAGGTCAGCCAGAACCAATACCTGCCCACGCCCTAGACCAGCGGCCAGTCAGTGCCAATCACACGACACTATAACTGCCACACCATTCATAGGATAATAGCCTGACAACGGGGAGAAGGTGCCGGGTCTTTATGTGTGAAGGGGAGGAGGGATAGCTAGCTGCTGGGGTCTCCTCTGACATTAAACAGACAGGCTAACAGAAACAAAGACATAGAGCAGCAGGGGAACTCCAGTGAGTCTCTGTGAATGGCAGAAGTTGATCATTTCCTGACGTTTAACCTCACTCTGTCCTTCAAAATATGGCTCAGCATGGGCAAGGTGAGCAACATGCTGCTTTCCATCAGGCTAGACATTTACTCATACATCCAACACACAAAGTACACACTCTGGTCTTCTGAGGGCCCCTAACAGTTTGCAAGCTTGTTCTCAGAGCTGAAGAGTAAAGAAAGGTCTGGCCACCACAGGAGAGACACTAAGCAGTGGGTGTATTCCAGTGAGATCACAGAACATGGCTTAGCTCAGAGTAGCTTGATCAAACAAAGAGACTGAGCTGGTTGAAAGATGGGATTTGGATTGCCTTATCCAGGATCATTTTCTTCAGCAGCAGGCTCCCCTTTCTCTGTCAGGTGGCTGTGGAGTGAGAGCCCTGGGATGAAGGGAGCAGGGCCGGAGGAGGGCTAGGTCCTCGCCTCCACACTTCATCCCATAATGCATCATGTCTGTCAGAAAGGTATGTGTTCTCACCACAGCCTTCTGGGATGTCAGAGTCCGGGTCTGGCTAACTGATGAGGAGCTACAGTGAAGATCACACTGTACAACCACATCAAAGCAACTAGATAGCCATGTGATAGGACTTTCCACTGTTGTTTAGATACAATGTACATAGCTGTGACCAGTGACCACTATGTAGGATGTTAACCCTGGACCCTTCAAATATTTTGAGAGGTCATCTTACTCCTAGAAGGCAGCAGATCTCAATTTGCTTTGAAAATAGTGTGGCGTGCATTGTATATTCCACAGACCGCCTCAGTCCCTCTCAGCCTTGATGAAGTCCATAAGGAAGAGAATGAGAGACTCAGCCGTACTCAGCCGTACTCAGCCGTACTCAGCAACGAATTGAGAATGTGTGTTCCCAGAGACGCTGTCCTAATGATTACGCCTACTCAAGCAAACAGACAGATGAAAGCTATAAGGTCAGCCATCACAGACAGCTGGCAGTAAGTATGGTTGGTTGTTTAGCAACAAAACCGATGCTTATTGAAAACATGAATCCATTTACACAATGAGCACTTGTTTTCTCTCAAATATACCTTCCCAGTTATAGGTTAGCTAGCCAGCAATTTAATTTGGCTTATTAGCATTGACATGAAATCAGTCAAAACACCTCAAAACAAGACATGGTAACAAGAACAAGATGAAACGAGCTGAAACAAGCCACTTAGGATTCGCCACATGGCAGTTTCTTCGAATATTTGCTAGCAATCTGGCCATCCAGAATCAAAATAACACACTGACTTCTGCCCCATGGAGGCGTGCACATCGTTTTTGTGACATTGTTAGTTAACCCATCTCTATCAGTAATGGACCTGCCCCTACAGAGGAAAGCCCTGTGTTTAACATCTTGTGAAAAAGCTGGGAGATCGTAGACAGACTGGGCTGGGTCTTGTAACTTTATAAAGGGGACACATATTGTTCCTGTACCTTTTAACTTAATGGAGCGCCGATGCCGGTTACCAGTCTATGCTGTCTGAGAAGCCCTTGACTGTATGAGAGACAGGCGACTCTGGTGAAAGGCAAACACTTGGAGGAATATCCTGTCGTGTGTAGTTATCAAAAAAACAACGACATCCTCCACTCTAACGCACTGCTTCACCGGCTTGACTTCCACCGGCTGCTGATAACATTCTTGGGCTCATGGCAACTGTTGATGTGAGGAGATTCACATTCATTCGTAGGGAAATGTGATCACTAAAGTTGAGTTCAGTGAGAATGCGAAGAGATTGGGTTGATATAATAGAGTCATTATCTGAGGTAAAATAGCCAGAAATGTGTTTTTAATCAACTGACAAACTGCTATCAGTTTCAATTGATTCATCAACATTGAAGTGTTTTCGGTTTCCCTGTTCATAAGCCGTCTGCTCTACTGCCTATTCATTCACAGTGTGAGGTAGTGTTATTATAGCACAATGTGACACTGTACATGCTATCTGCAAGTGATAAGGTAGAAGAAGTTTAACAGGGCTTGTACAATGTAAGTACATGGAGGGGGCCAGAGATACATGGATTGTTCCACAAAATGAGTGCCTTTTGCATCCATTTGATATTTTGAGAAGAAATTGTGCACCAATATATAATGTTAAAAGCCTGTTATATTTAGGGTTGCAAAGGGAGGGGATATTACTGGAAACTTTCTATGTTTACCAGTAAACTACCAGAATGTTTGTATCTTTTAAGGATGTTATATAATCTACCCCCAGACATCTAATGCCCCTTTTGGGTACTTCACATTTGTACAGGTGTCTGTAATTATCTCTGGCACTCTGTGTGGCCACGTGAAATATATTAAATTAAATAAGATGATAAAAAAAAGAATGACAAAGCTGTAAAACATTATCCTAAATACACTGAACAGAAATATACACAGAGTGAAAGAGATAACGCAACATGTAAAGTGTTGGTCCCATGTTTCACGAGCTGAAATAACATTTTCCATATGCACAAAAAGCGTAGTTCTCTCCTATTTTGTGCACATATTTGTTTACATCCCTGCTAGTGAGCATTTCTCCTTTGAAAAGATCATTCGTCCAACTGACAGGTGTGGCATATCAAGAAGCTGTTTAAACAACATGAACAACATGACTGGCCACCCCTCAGAGCCTCGTTAATCTCCAGGTTTCTTCCTAGGTTCATTCCTTTCTAGGGAGTTTTTCCTAGCCACCATGCTTCTACATGGGTTTTAGGTTGGGTTTCTGTATAAACACTTTGTGACATCTGCTGATGTAAAAAGGGCTTTATAAAAAAATTATATTGATTACACAGATGCACCTTGTGCTGGGGCCAATAAAAGGCCACTCTAAAATGTGCAGTTTTGTCACACAACACAATGCCACAGATGTTTCAAGTTTGGAGGGAGCATGCAATCGCATGCTGACTACAGGAATGTCCACCAAAACTATTGTCAGAGAATTGCATGCTTATTTCTCTACCATAAGCAGCCTCCAACAGCATTTTAGAGAATTAGGCAGTACATCCAACCGGCCAAATAACCGCAGACCACTTATAACCACGCCAGCCCAGGATCTCGTACTCCGGCTTCTTCACCTGCGGGATCGTCTGAAACCAGCCACCCAAACAGCTAATGAAACTGTGGGTTTGCACAACTGAAAGTTTTCTGCACAAACTGTCAGAAACCGTCTCAGGGAAGCTCATCTGCGAGCTCACCATCCTCACCAGGGTCTTGACCTAACTGCAGTTTGGTAACCAACTTCAGTGGGCAAATGCTCACCTTCGATGGCCACTGGCATGCTGGAGAAGTGGGCTCTTCACGGATGAATCCTGGTATCAGCGTGTATGGCATCGTGTGGGTGAGCAGTTTGGTGATGTCAACATTGTGAACAGAGTGCCCCGTGGTGGAGGTGTGGTTATGGTATGGGGAGGCATAAGCTACGGACAACGAACACAATTGCATTTTATCGATGGCAATTTGAATGCGCAGAGATAGAGTTACGAGATCCTGAGGCCATTGTCGTGCCATTCATGCATTCATCCGCCGCCATTCATGTTTCAGCATGATAATGCACTGCCTCATGTTACAAGGATCTGTACACAATTCCTGGAAGCTGAAAATGTCTCAGTTCTTCCATGGCTTGCATACTCACAAGACATGTCACCCATTGAGCCTGTCTGGATCGACGTGTACGACAGCGTGTTCCAGTTTCCACCAATATCCAGCAACTTCGCACAGCCATTGAAGAGGATTGGGACAACATTACAGATTCAGATCAACTTTATTATCTCACCAGGAGGAAATTCATTTAGTCATGTGCTTAAAAAGACAGTACATAAAAAAATGAAAACACAGAAACTACACAAAATAATTAATTTAAAGTGAAAGTGCAATATGCTGTATACTGGAGGGACCAACAGGCTATCTATTATACAGCCTAATGGCTGTTGGAATAAAAGAGTCCCCATATCTATCTGTTTTAATTTTATTTTGAAGAAGTCTCTTTCCCCTTGTCCGGCTGCTGCTGTGACTGAATTTTGAGTGAAGGGGATGAGTACTGTCCTGTAAAATGTTTTCACGTTTTAGGAGAATGAGTTTTGTGTACAGGTTGGTGGCTGATTCCTGATCTATACCAATTATCCTTCCCGACATCTTAATCAAGCGCTGAAGCTTGACTTGGTCTTGCGCTCGCATGTTTCCAAACACGCATATCAGACCAAAGTACAGCACACTCTGCAGGACAGATTTATAGAACATTTGTAAGATATGGTGGTCGACATCAAAATGGTTCAGTTTGCGTAATAAAAACATTCTCTGTTGCAATTTCTTTATCTTTGCAAAGGCACAGTCATTGAATTTCAGTTTATTGTCTATTTTGATTCTCAGGTACTTATATGTGGTCACTATCGACTGGTTCACCATTCATCTTCTTTGGGCGTAGTGGAGTTTTGTTCCTTCTGAAATCAATTTCCATCTCTTTTGTTTTCTTAATGTTTATTTCAGGAAAGTTATCTGCACACCACTGGACAAATTTTGCCGTTTCTCTGTCAAAACCTTGGAGAGGCTTGGTCTGGGTGGAGGAAACACACAACAGCGGTGTCAACTGCATATTAATAGAAAATGTGCGGGCTGCGTCAGAGGCTTGACAATCGTTTGTGTACAGTGTGTACAGTATCGGTGAAAGTACGCAATCTTAAAGGGCTTCCGTATTCACCGTTCTACTGAAGATGTATAGATGGCGGAGTTAAACTTCACTTTTTGAGTACGGTCGACTAAACCATTCCAACGTTTCTGCAACTACCTCTCCCTAACAAGCAACATTTGAAATATGTTCTACCATCTTGTGGCTTTGAGTCAGTGACTCTTATCACATAATGACATTTTAAAGGATCTGTACACAATCAACAGCCTGCTCAACTCTACGCAAAGGAGATGTGTGGTGCTGCATGAGGCAAATGGTGTTACCAGATACTGACTGGTTTTTGGATCTACGCTCCTACTTTTTTTTATGGTATCTGTAACCAACAGATGCATATCTGTATTCACAGTCATGTGAAAACCATAGATTAGGGCCTAATGAATTTATATTAATTGACTGTTTTCCTTATATGAACTCAATATGAACAGTAAAATCTTTCACATTTTTGCATTTTACATTTACATTTTTGTTCAGTGTATAAACCCTCAAATTAGTGAATACCATCATGAAATATCCTTTATATTTTTTTTACACACTTATCTATTTTACTATGTCAGTATGTATTTGTTGTCAATGTTTTGGCGTCAAACTGTTGGCAGCTGTGAAAAAAGTCAATATTTGGAAGAATTTGCAGAGTTAATTGGAAATAATGCCATTGTTGATTAGATGTTTTTTTTTCATTAAATTAGGCTATTTTCTCTTAAACCATATGGTTAATCTGCTAGATACTCATGGGAAATATGAAGACCGACATAAAAAATGTA